>NC_084595.1:13679764-13769764 GCF_033807715.1 Cololabis saira | reverse complement strand
TTGTAAATAATTATCCCGTAACTACTGGCATATTAGACAAGCAGCTCATTAGGAAGATAGTTTGTAGAACTCAGTGGGCTTGAGTGGTAGCGCTGTATGTCATCGGTCTTAATGTAAGCAGGTAGAAAAGAAAGGGTTATGACCCAAAGACGGAACCCTGAGGAACCCCACAATTAAACTGAGTTAAAAAAAATCTTATTTAGAAGAACACAGAAACTATATTTTTGAGTTGATAGAAAGTAGTCCTTGTTTCTTTAGTAAAAAACATAGATTTGTCTTAAAAAATAATGCCGAGGTTGACAACTTTATCTGTGTGTTTTTAGAGATAGCAAAGGCACTAGCTGTAGGCACAAAATTACAGGTGCTTCATCGAAGGTGCTGGTCCTTATATAGATAAAGTGCAGACAAAATAAAAGTAAGGTAAGTAAAATATAAATATGTAAGAAAAATAAATAAATAAATAAAGATGAATGAAACAAAAAGAGATGCTAAAGGAAACAATGCTACACACATTTTCCAATAGTTGTTGCACATGACTCAACATGCTGATGCATGAAGAAGGTGAAGGTTGTAGAGGTTTTTATATGCAGAGTATTTTAATGCACAAAAGATTTCCGTGTGATGGTGGTTCGGTGCGTGTTTAGGCTTCGGGGAAGAAACTGTTTGTTTTAGTTCTGGTGCACCGTCTGCCAGAGGGGAGAAGGTCGAACATGACTGGATGGACAAATATTCAATCTCTAAAAATAACAGTCAACAGAAAATATTTATCTATTTACTTCTTCTACCAATTAATGAGTATCATCGCTGCAGTCTACTATTTTGTGAACAAATGTCCAGACCCAGTGAAGGCAACAGGTTCTCTGGATCTTGTCTTTTTTTATCTAATTTTCATGATACTGATTGCAAGGATTTTCATGCTTTGAATAAACCATGCTTTTGCTCAAATATAGACGTGATAGCCTCCAGCAGATTTGAGATAATGAATTCTGACATGTCTTTACCAGTTTGGACCACTAGATGGAGACACAGACAGAGCGGTGACAGCGATTGGCCCCATCACCAACGTTTATACTGGGTAGTACTTGTACTGGACATGCAGCTTTTAATGGGGTTAAAAAACAGAAAAAGACAAACATCATAAGTTCAAGACACACAAGTGTCCTTTATTGTAGTAAGAAGCCTTTGTACAGAATGAAAATGAAAAAGGGAGACATACATTTAATGCAAAAATGTCACTTTACAGAACAAGGAAACATTGTAGAAATTTTACTTCAATCGTCTTTTCTCTAAATATAAAATTCCAGAACCCAAACCAGAGTGCATCTCACAAAACATCCGTGGACACAACTGAGAACTTTAATTGAACAAAAACATTTCATAACAAACACAAATGTTTGCCTCACTGACTCTTTGAGTAACAGAACAGTAAATAAATATGACTTATAAAACCTCAAAGTCTATGAATTTTTCTTTAATGTGAAAATGTCACCTAACAATATATCGCATCTGTTTGAATATAGCTCAAATTTATTTACGCATAAGGGACAGAAAGAGATACAAAATATATATTCTGCTATGTTTTACACTCTCAAGGCTTGTGACGGGTGCAGGGCCGACCCCGTGCATGCTCAAGACCAAAGATTTCTTAAACAAAATCTCGCCTGCAAAGGAAACACAGAGCATATTTACAAAAGGAGGAACACAGCCATAGGCTCAAACTAATCGGAGGAAGAAGGAAAAAGAATGAGGTTTCCTGCTCCCTCTGGACAAATACGAACACCGTGACCGACTGGCCAGTTTCCACCAGCGCAGGACTCAGAGATACTCCAGCCTGCCTTGACCGCCAATCTCCGAGATGGCCATGGACTGTACAACATCCCACATCCACATCTAGAGGCGCAGCTCAGCGCTGCTCCCACGAAAGACATTTACACACCTCTAGAGAGCGCTACTACGAGTCACTTGATCATCAGAAAGTTAAAAAAAAAAAACAATCTCCTGTGTCATACAGGACCTGTGCACGAGCTCTGTTGACATTCACAGCGTGTTTGTCGCCGAACGATATTTCCCAGCGCTTAAAACAAATCAAAGTAACACTGAAAGTTAAATTGGGCTATGTTTGATCGCAATTTTCATTATAGACAAGATAATACAAAAAATAGACAAAGGAATCATATAAAAAAAAAAGGGCAAAGGTGAAATGTCTTCAAGGAAATAAATACCCAGTGTGTATGCTGCGACTTAATGGCAGAAAAATAAGTACTACAAAATAAAAAGAGAAGAAAGAAGAAGGGTTCTCTAAAGGACCGTCTCTGTCCTGCATCTAAACGTCACCCGGCAGGCAATGTGCATAAATAAGACAATAATAAATAAAAGAAGAATGGATGTTAGTATAAAACCTTATAAAAGTCCTATTAAATCTCCTTTACAGTTTTGCCCTTTTTTTCGTAGTTTTCCCAAAGAGTGCTTTTTCTTGATTTAAAAAATAAAATAAAATACAGTAGCTCATCTGGGTGTAAAGACACAAGCGTTTTCCTACTTAAACTGTTCTGGTATATGTCCGATCTGGGACTGCATGCTGGTGGGCGGGCTGGAGATGCCCTCGGACCAGTCGGACATGTTGGAGTGAGGAGACGAGCTGGACCACTGGTCGGGGGAGCTGGGCGAGGGCGTCAGGAACAGGTTGTCCTGGTGGTTGGGGGTGTTGTCCATGGGGCCCGAGTAGCTGTGCTGCGACGGCGGGGTGAGGAACTGGGAGCTGGACATGGACTGGCTGATGGAGGGCAGGATCTGGGTGTCCTGCGGCAGGATGGTGTGGATGGGCATGCCGGAGCTGGGCGGGCCCTGCTGGAGCTCCGGGGAGCCGAGCTCCCCGCTGATGAAGTTCTGGCTGCTGGTCGGGTTTGAGTTCTGGTGCTGCAGCTGGATGCTCTGCTGCTGCTGCTGCTGCTGCTGCTGCTGCTGCTGCTGGAGCTGCTGCAGGTTCTGCATCTGCTGCATCTGCTGGGCCTGCTGCTGCATCAGTCTGGAGCTCTGGATCCCCTGGTAGCTCATCATCTGGGACAGGCTGGCGTTGGGGTGGCCGTTGTGGAGCGAGCCGGCCATCATGCCGCGCTGCCCGCCCTGGTGCAGCCCCCCCGGGCCGCCGGGAGCCCCTCTCATGGGGTTGAACTGGCCCATGCCGCCGTGCATCCTGGACAGCCAGTCGCACTGGCCGTTGATGGCGCCGGCGCCGCCGGAGCCGGGCACGGGCAGGTGGGTGAGACGCGGCGGCAGCGGGTCGAACTGCATGCGAGCCAGCTCCTGCTTGTTGGGCATCACGATGTGGCCCACGGCCAGGTGCGGGTCGGACAGGCCCTGCAGGTGGTTCAGGGACACGGCCGGAGACTGCTGGAAGGGCGAGGTCATCATAGGCGGCGAGGCCACGTCGGAAACGTAGCCGTGCGGAGACTCCAGCGAGTCCACCGGGGACAGCACGGCCGAGCTGTCCAGGAGGCTCCCGGACTTCCCGTCCTGGGAACTCTTCTTCTTCACCTTCATGTCTTTGCCGTCCTTGCAGCCGATGCCCTTGGCGCTGGCCTTGCGGGCCTTCTTGCCGTGGCCCGGCCCCTGGGGCTGAGGCTGCTTCATGCCGCCCAGGAAGCCGTTGGGCGAGCAGAGGGGGGGTGACAGCGTGGTGCTGAGGGAGCCCCCGTGCATGGGGGGGCTCCGCACCAGGTTGTACTCGTCCATCAGCCGCACGATGTCGTGGTGCATCCGGTCCTGCGCGATGTCCCTGGGCAGCCGGTCCATGTGGTCCGTGATCTCTCTGTTGGCGTAGTGGTCCAGCAGGACCTTGGCCGTCTCGTAGCTGCCTTCCCTCGCCGCCAGGAACAGCGGCGTTTCCTCCTGAGGACGAGGAGATGCACAAATTAGGCCTGTGTTGAAAAAATCGATTTCCCAATTCTAAATCGATTCTCATATTAATTCCTAAAAATCGATTCATATGTCTAAAGATCGATTTTTTTTTAATATATATATTTTTTTTTTTTTCATCATTACAACTTTTGGTTATTTTTCTGTTTATCCCCAAAAAAGGAATGTTTTGTTGGACACGAGAATAACTGGTGCCAAGTTTTTGCCTTTAAATATGTTTAAAGGTATGAAAACATTAAAGTGTTAGGTTATAATTGCATAAATTGTCTATATTTCATTACTTTATAAACTGTCTTGGGGTTACATTTGCAAAAAATGCTAAAAACCAAATGCTCAAAAATTAAAAACCAAAATAGACCGAAAATGGAAAAAATAAAAACGGAATGTGGGAAAAAATAAAACCGATTTCATCCGTCTCTGTTTGCTGCCCTGGATCTGTTTGGTAATTCTGACCCACACGATGTTTCTGAAAGCAGTTCTATCAGCATTCTGGGAGCTGATTGGTCCTTACAACATCATTAGCTGCCAATACTTGCTGTTTAATCTCAATATAATACTAGTAGTAATATTTTGCATAACTACGGTCATATAATTCATGCAACAGCTCAAAAAACAGTTTTAATAACACTAACCCAAATCAATATAGGAATCGGATCGAATCAAATCTTGATAATCGATTCTGAATCTTAAGAATCGGAATCGAATCGATTCTTGACATTTGAATCGATCCCCAGCCCTAGCAGAAATGTCAAACATCGTCATGAAATGTGGTTTTACAAGACACGGAGACGGAGGAGAGGTTCTTCACGGACCTTGTTGTTCTGCATGTCCTTGTTGGCACCGTTCTTGAGCAGCACGATGGTGGCCTCCACGTTGTTCACGGCTGCAGCCCAGTGCAGCGCCGATTTACCTGAGAAGACAAGAGCAGCCTTAATCAAGCTGTAGGACCAGACCGCGGGGAGCCGGACTGGTTCCGGGGCACCTCTGGGGGGAAAAGCACAAACAAGTACTCACCGAAGTCGTCGATGGCGTTGACGTCGGCGTGGCAGTTGATGAGCTCCTCCACCATGCCCTCCACCGCCAGCCTGGCCGCCAGGATCAGGGGCGTGGTGCCGTCGTGCATGCGGGAGTCCAGGTCCGTGGCGCGGTTCCTAATCAGAATCTGGACAGGAACGAGACGGGTTACGCTTCTTTATAGCGACACTGGTTCAAATATCTACTGGCTCTCGTTTGCAAATGTGACGAAATATGAGGAAGAGACGAGCGTCCGAGTGTGGAGATGGCTGGTGATGTCACGCCCGCGCCAATGAGAGTGAGACCAGAGGTGTCAAAAGTTTTTTACTCAAGTAAAAGTATAAAAGTACTGGTTTCAAAACTACTTAAAGTATAAAAGTAAAAGTAATGTAAGGGGGAAAAAAGCCATTAAGGACAAAAGCCATTGAAAATGAATGCATCTTAGTATAATGCAAATATATTAAAGAACCATATATGTGTACTGTTGAGCATTAACATGTGTTTCAGAGAGCAGGAGATATGATGACTAGTTGCCTATAAGTATTGTAATGATGCAAAAAGTCAAACTTCAGAGGCATGTTATCATTTATCCTAACTTTTATTGGAATTTACATCCAAGTTTAGTTGCAGGAATCTGAGGGAACGGATGTAAGAACAAAACTGGACAAGAACATCTGAAACAACCACAACCAAATTCACTCTATCCGGATGGAGCAATTTAACTGGATAGTTTTTATTTAAAGGCCGAAATGAAATAGAGTAACGAGGCTGTTTTTAAAATGTAAGGAGTAAAAAGTACAGATAATTGTGTGAAAATGTAAGGAGTAAAAGTAAAAAGTTGTCTGAAAAATAATTACTCCAGTGAAGTATAGATAACCAAAATTTCTACTTAAGTAAGGTAACAAAGTATTTGTACTTCGTTACTTGACACCTCTGACCGAGACCCACCTGGAACACGCCCTGGGCGTCGGCCGCCACCGCGGCGTGCAGAGGCGTCCTCCCCATGTTGTCCTGGATGTTGGCGTCGGCGCTCGCCTCCAGCAGCCGCTTGGCTGCGTCGGAGCGGGCGTAGCGGGCCGCTAGGTGCAGCGCGGTCTCGCCCGTGCGGTCCGTCTGGTTGTGCAGGTTGGCCCCCTGGTAGATGAAGTCGTTGATGACGTTGGCCGAGGCGTCCTCCTCCTCCTCGCTGTTTCCTGTCTCCAGCCCTCCTCCGCTGCAGGACGCTATCATCAGGGGCGTGAACCCATCTGACGGGGAAACGTGAAAGCGGTCACTTGCATGTACGTGGTCACCACGGCGACGGGGAGCTGCGACTAATGGCGCTTTTTACACTAGGACCTACTCAGCCCGACTGGACTCGCCTCCACTCGGTTTGGTTCTTTTCCACTAGGGGTCTAACGTGCAGAGTAGATACTTTTTCTGTATCTACTCTGCCGAGGTTCTAAGCGGCTGAGTCGGCTGTATCTGACGTCATCACACTACAGGCCACCGATTGGTCGGGGGGTTCGAGTCATACGTCTGAGTCAGGATGTGACATCAGAGAAAGACCCACTCTGACGGCGGATTCTTGTTCATTTTATTCAATCAGCAATGGCAGCGCAAAAGTCTGTTTGGTGGTCCAACTCTGAGGGTCAGATGTTCCTAAACCTGGTGGCTGAGGAGAGAATTAAAAAGGGATCTAGACGGGCGATAAGGAACGACCAGGAGCTCTGTCACTTCATAGCTGATCGCGGCTACCAACGGACTTTTCAGCAGCGCCGAGACAAACACAAAAAAAAAAAACGTTGCCGCTTGAAGTTTCTCTCACTCTCATTTTTTAATTTGATATCAAACACAAGCCACAAACCCAGCAGCACATACATCATCTCCTCCATGTTCTACATCTTTAGTGTTGTTGTCTTCGTTTAGATCACACAATCAAATACATCACAGCAGCTTCGCTCCAACCCTCCTATTTCTGCTCCAGATGCTGCATTGTTATGGGAAAGAAACCAGGCCGAGCTGAGTTGAGTCGAGCCGAGTAGGTGCTAGTGGAAAAGCGCCATAAGACAAGCGTCTGATGGATGAAAACAACAAACTAAAGGAATGTGGATTGGAGTGTTTTGCGCAGGTTGAGTCATCACAGCTCCGACTCTGCATGAGGGATTCTGATCAAGGCCTCGGCGCAGCAGGAGCTTCAGAGGAAAAGCCAAGCTGGGGGGATCACCGAAGCTACAGCGCTGCAAAAATGAAGCATTAATAGCTAACGGTGAGAGGCAGCTCAGCCGTTGACTTGAATAGGTTTTCTCCTCTTCAAAAGGATGCCAAGCCCCAGATCTGCCAGGTTTGGTCGATTCTCCTGCATCGATCCACGACCGTGGAAAGAGAGAAGGAGAAGCATACTCTCAAGTTTCTAAATCCGTTACTTTGATTTTTCATAGCTGTTCTTCTTCTATTCTTTTTGCATTTGATGTCCTTGTGGTTTATTGTAATTTAGAAAGAGGAGGAAAACACAACGGAGGCCCATTACTGGTCAAATGATTAATCTGATCTGGAATCAGTGTTTCCCCCGAGGCGCTTCGCTTTCAGCGCGCTGCTTTGAAGAAGATCCTTTACCCCGAGGACACGGGGGCTTTAGAAACTCCTACATGCACAAATACACGCCCTGGAAATGAGACGTTCACTCAGAAATGTTCAACCGAACACATGAATTTATCGGTAGCGACCAATTAAAATAAATCACTGCTCATTACAACTCGTTTAACAGGTTAGGATGTAGATTTTATACCCGTTCTCTTCCCGCATTCAGCCTCTCTTTCTCTCTCTCCATATATGTATATATATATATATATATATATATATATATATATATATATATATATATATATATATATATATATATATATATATATATATATATATATATATACATATACATATATACATATATATATATATATATATATATATATATGTACACACACACACATATACACATATATAGATACATATTCATATTTTATGTTGTGCCTTGAATTGTTTTGATCAAGTCCTTTTTTTATAAAAAATATTTCCATATTTTATATATTTTCCTATTTCCCATTATTGCAGTTTATCTTAAAGTCTTGGGTCTGTTCAGGATCATGTAGAATAAATATGAGCAGTTCTCAGGTCCATAAAGGGAGCAGTTCTCGTGAGGTCACCCACCTGGGCCGCGCACGTTGACGTCCATGCAGTCGTTCTCGATCTCGCCCTGGGGCGGCGTGGGAGCGCTGGACGGCACGCGCAGGTCGGCGGCGTCCAGGTGCTGCTGCGTCCACTGCCGGTGGTCCTTCTGGTCGTCCACCACCAGCACGGGCTGCTCGTCGAACTGAAGGGTTAGGGGGAGAACGGAGACCAACTTCAAGTCAGATTACTAAATATAAGACACTTGAGTCATTTAAAAATATATACTGGCTGTTTGAAAATTCCTGAATAACACTTCGTCTTTTTATGAAAATTTACACAAAATGTGAATTAAACCCAACAAACAAAAATCCGGAATCAAAATAAATAAAAAGCCGCATTCTTGCGCCTCCTCACCCTGAAGCGCTTGGCGTCCGCGGGGTCGTCCTCCCCCCACTCCGTCGGGGCGTCGTCCATCAGTGAAATGTCCGAGGTGTTCTTCAGCGGCCTGTGGCGGAGCAGAAAACTCAGTCAAATCCTTCCACCCGTGCGCTCCTCTCTCATCCAAACCGCTCACTACCAACGCTGCAGTGATGCCGGAAAACAAAACCATTGATTTCACCCCCCCCCGCCCCACCCCTCCTCTCCATCAGGTCAAATTAAAACACACCTAAACCTGTGATATCATCACCAGTAATGATCCAGCCGAACCCGTCTTCCCTGCATCCGGAGCGGCCCCTTCGCCCCGACCCCGCACAGAACCACCTCCCCACTAACGGCAGGCGCCGCTGACCAACTAACTTACTTTAATCCCACCGAATCCTCTCCGACGGGCTCGCGTCTCTTCTTTTTGCTGGTCTCCGTGGTCTTGAAGCCCTCAGGAAGCCAGAGGCGGCCGTGCTCGTGGCGACGCTTTCGGGCAGCCACCATGCCCACTCCCAGGAAGGCCAGTATCCCTACGCCGCCCAGCACCAGGTAGATGGGGTACAGTCCCTCAGGAGCCGGAGGTTCCACGCCGCCTGGTAAAAACAGGGAGGACATGCTCACGCCGGGGCTCGCTGGGACACGGATATGGGACGCCCAGGATCCGCCTGAGCGTCTGAGTCCGGTTCCCCGCTCCGAAAACCCACCCCGCAGGCGGCAGCCAGTGGCAGGAACCCAGCGAGGATGCTCACCGGCTGCAGGGCTAGCTCCCACTATCTACTCAGGAATAATCACAATTGCTAACCACTTTCCATCAAAAAAAAAGAAAAAAAAAGGGGATGGGGCGTGATAGAAAGAAAAAAAAAAAACGAGCATCAGCACCTCCTCTCTCCCTTTTCAACTCAGGGTACCAAGAGACAACTTTACCATTTCTTCTTTAAGAGAAAAAAAAGGGGGGATTAATGAACTTCAAATTACTGCACGCGCTTTAAGCTGTAAAGACGAAGGATTTATCAGGATTTTCGAGATAACAAAGACTCCCAACTTCTAGCACACTCCCGATCAATTTTTCCCCTTCTCTTTTTTTCCACTAACGATTCTGAAATGATAAACTCCCCCAACCTAAACCCTCAGAGATACATTAAGTCCTGGTATTACATCCAGCGAGGTGAAGGTTGCAGCAGCCCCTCACTGCGGGATGAGACGTGCGCGCCGGTGTGTTATCGGAGGACGTAAAGGTGTGCACGTCTGGAGAAAGACGTGCACACCTCGCGTTTTGGACGAGTTGATTTGCGGCAATTAAGCATTTTGGAGCCCGAAGCCGTGGGATTTGCACCCAGAGGGGGGGATTGATTGTTTAGGCCACGAGACTCACGCTTGCATTTGTTCACGGCTGCATAACAAATTCACAATCAAAGAGTTCTGGGGAGGGGGGGGGTGGGTCCGACCGGAGGCCGCGGCATCTGCTTTCAGTCTAAGCGTGAACGCGCTCGTGTCCCACGTGTCTGGGCAGATTAAATCACATCACAACTAACCGACGTGATGATGTGAGAATTGAAATCCAGGAACTTGAACGTGAAAGTGGATTTCTAGACTCCTGAAACCTGTGCGAGCGTCGCAGGGAGGATTTCATGTAAATAACTCTTATAATACTGCAGTTTAAGAGACGACTCTGCAAACCAGTTCATTCTGCCTGCAGACGTACATCAACACGACACTTGCAAGCCCCTCCCCCTCCCTCTCTGCTGTGCTTGAGCTCTGATCTCCTGCAGACTCAGCATCAACCCCACTGGTAATTGTGGGGTCTAATGGCACTTTTCCACTAGTAACTACTCGGCCCGGCTCGCCTGCACTCGGTTTGGTTCTTTCCCACTAGGGGTCTAACGTGCCGAGTAGATATTTTTCTTTAACTACTCTGTTGAGGTTCTAAGACTGAGTCACCTGCATCTGACGTCATCACACTCCAGGCCACCGATTGGTCGGGGGGTTGGAGTCAGACGTCTGAGTCAGGATGTGACATCAGCGAAAGAGCAATTCTGACGGCGGATTCTTGTTCATTATATTCGACCAACAATGGCAGCAAGAGTCTGCTCCGTGGTTCAACTCTGAGGTGCAGATGTTCATAAACCTGGTGGCTGAGGAGAGAATTAAAAAGGGATCTAGATGGGTGATAAGGAACAACCAGATCTACCAGGAGTTCTGTCACTTCATAGCTGCTCAGCTACCAGCTGACTTTTCAGCAGCGCCGAGACGAACTAAAAAAGAGTGAGAGAAGCTTCAAGCTTCATTTTTTTTACTTGATATCAAACACAAGCCACAGACCCAGCAGCACATACATTTATCATCTCCTCCAGGTTCTCCATCTTTAGTGTTGTTGTCTTTTTCATTTAGATCAAACAATCAAATACAGCACAGCAGCTTTGCTCCAACGCTCCAGGATCTGAATTGTTATGGACAAGAAACTTGGCCGAGTTGAGATGAGTAGAGCCGAGTAGGTACTAGTGGAAAAGTGGTGACTCGGATGACTCTCTCCACACAGACTTACTGTAGACGGCTTCGATGGTGAACGGGACGTCCAGCTTGCCGCTGGACTCCAAGGCCCCGAGGAAAGCTGCTGCGCTGGTGGTGCTCTGGAAACACTCGCTGGACTGCTGGAAGCACTGGCGGTTGTCCACCTCCAGGTAGACGATGGACCTGTGCAGAGAGGGGTGGGTTAGTTTAGTTTAGTTTAGTTTGCACATAAAACATAACAGTAAAAAACAAAGGTCAAATGAAGCATTGTGCAGGAGAGGTGGAAGCCAAAAAGGCTTATGAAAATGCCTCCCCTTTATAAAACAAACATTAACAACAATAACAACAGCAAAAGCAAAAACACAATATAGAAATAGATAATATAAGACAGAAAAAGACAATTTAACATGAAAAAGAAAAACACTACTGAATTATTGAAAGATGGAAAAAAAATGAAGAAAATGTAGGATAATTGCATGAAAAAAAGTACAATTTAACAAATCCAGATGTGTTTCTGATCTTAACTAAAAAATGATTTTTTCAAGTGTTTTTTGAACAAAGCCAGTGAAGATATTGATTTTATTGATGTAGTAGGAATGGGCAATATTTTACCGTTCACGATATACCGTCAAAAAAATTCCACACGGTAAGAATTTGTCATCTTGCGGTAAAAATGATAAATTCCCATTGATGAAGTTTTTGTGTAAAGCTGATTTATGGTTCTGCGTTAAATCCATGCAGAAGGATGGAAGGAAATGAGCCAGAAAGAAAGAAAGAAAGAAAGGAAGAAAGAAAGAAAGAAAGAAAGAAAGAAAGAAAGAAAGAAAGAAAGAAATGAACCTGAAAGAAAGAAAGAAAGAAATGAACCTGAAAGAAAGAAAGAAAGAAATGAACCTGAAAGAAAGAAAGAAAGAAAGTAAGAAAGAAAGAAAGAAAGAAATGAGCCTGAAAGAAAGAAAGAAAGAAAGAAAGAAAGAAAGAAAGAAATGAACCTGAAAGAAAGAAAGAAAGAAAGAAAGAAAGAAAGAAAGAAATGAACCTGAAACAAAGAAAGAAAGAAAGAAAGAAAGAAAGAAAGAAAGAAAGAAAGAAATTAACCTGAAAGAAAGAAAGAAAGTAAGAAAGAAAGAAAGAAAGAAAGAAAGAAAGAAAGAAAGAAAGAAATGAGCCTGAAAGAAAGAAAGAAAGAAAGAAATGAACCTGAAAGAAAGAAAGAAAGAAAGAAAGAAAGAAAGAAAGAAAGAAAGAAAGAAAGAAAGAAAGAAAGAAAGAAGGAGCCTGAAAGAAAGAAAGAAAGAAAGAAAGAAAGAAAGAAAGAAAGAAAGAAAGAAATGAGCCTAAAAGAAAGAAAGAAAGAAAGAAAGAAAGAAAGAAAGAAAGAAAGAAAGAAAGAAAGAAATGAACCTGAAACAAAGAAAGGAAGAAAGAAAGAAAGAAAGAAAGAAAGAAAGAAAGAAAGAAATTAACCTGAAAGAAAGAAAGAAAGTAAGAAAGAAAGAAAGAAAGAAAGAAAGAAAGAAAGAAATGAGCCTGAAAGAAAGAAAGAAAGAAAGAAATGAACCTGAAAGAAAGAAAGAAAGAAAGAAAGAAAGAAAGAAAGAAAGAAAGAAAGAAAGAAAGAAAGAAAGAAAGAAAGAAAGAAAGAAAGAAAGAAAGAAAGAAAGAAAGAAAGGAGCCTGAAAGAAAGAAAGAAAGAAAGAAAGAAAGACAGAAAGAAAGAAATGAGCCTAAAAGAAAGAAAGAAAGAAAGAAAGAAAGAAAGAAAGAAAGACAGAAAGAAAGAAATGAGCCTAAAAGAAAGAAAGAAAGAAAGAAAGAAAGAAAGAAAGAAAGAAAGAAAGAAAGAAAGAAAGAAAGAAAGAAAGAAAGAAAGAAAGAAAGAAAGAAAGAAAGAAAGAAAGAAAACAGGATAAATTCCCGTTGATGACGTTTTTGTGTAACAAACATGGCAGATCTGAGAGCGAGATAGATTTATAGTTAAAAAGGTGGAGTTGAATTGGTATTTTTTTTTTATCGTCATTTTTATCGTTATCGGGATAAATGCCAGAAATTATCGTGATACATTTTTTAGTCCATACCGCCCATCCCTATGATGTAGGTAAATAAAGGTTCAGGTCATCTAGTCATGACAGGAAGAGAGACGCAGGATGGTCGGAGTCTGAGGAGGTCGGCCGGCTCACCCTTTGACCTGCAGGTGGTCCAGCTCCCTCTTGGCCCGGCTGGCGGGCGCCGCGCCCTCCAGGCTCCTCTTCACCACGTCCATCACCCTGCCGGGGGTCCAGGACTCCACCGAGCGCTTCACGTTGTACTTCTTCAGCTCCTGCTCGCTGCCGTAGTACGGGTAGACCATGGTGGCCCCCTTGGCGTCCTTGCTGAAGACCACGTTGGTGCGCAGGACGCGGCTCAGCTCGCGCAGGAAGCTGGAGGCGTTGTTGAGGAGCTGCTCGGGGACGATGTGCACCACCAGCACCAGCTGGCCCGCCGCCAGCTTCTCCGGCATGTTGTCGGCGCAGTCCAGGCCGTCCCACTCGCACTCGGCGTTGTTGCAGCCCTGGTCGCAGTGGCCGTCGGCGTAGTGGTCCTTGCAGTACTGGTCGTACAGCGGGCTGGAGAGGAAAACAACGCAATCGTATTAACACACCAGGGACTTGAGCAAATGCTTCGTGGAGACGGAGAGAGGCTCACTCGTAGGGTTGCCACCTTTCAGAAATAGAAATAAGGGACGCCCGATTTCAGCAGCGCAGGCGCCAAAAAAAAGGGACATCCCCAAAACTTCTAAACTGCATAGAAATGTATTTATTTTATATGAAAAAACTAAATGCTTTGATTTCAAGTTTAAAGTGCTTTAATAGCATTGAACTTGCATGACTGTACAGACAGCCAACCATACTAGCAACTGAAATAGCCTCCTATGCTACGTATGTCCACATCAGCCCAGATGTAGAATATAGTATAGCTACAGGTGAAGGTCAGAAAATTAGAATATGGTGTAAAAGTTAATTTATTTCAATAATTCAACCTAAAAGGTGAAAATAATATATTACATAGTCTCATTACATGCAAAGCAAGATATGTTAAACATTTGTTATAATTTTGATGATTGAATTGTTTATTGATTTCATAAAATATTCTTTTAGAAAATTTTTTTTTTTTAGATTTTTTATTTGGGGTTTTCATAAACTGTGAGCCATAATCACCAAAATTATAACAAATAAAGGCTTGAAATACCTCACTTTGAATGTAGTGGGAAATAATATATTTGTTTCATCTTTAGTTGAATTTACTACGAATGAAGTTTTGAAATATATTCAAATTTTCCGACCTTCACCTGTATATTATACAGTATTGTGACATTGATAAATAAGAGCATAATATATGTCCTTATTGGTTCAATACGGAACACAACTTTTAATCATTTGATCATAGGTCTACAGTAATTTTTTATTTTCATTCATGTTCTGCATGCAATTTTTATGATGTATTATTTATTTTTATTTTATGATTTTGTATCCTCATATCTATATTTTTAAATGTTATTAGGTGGGGGCTCCTCATAAGCCTACTGGCTTGCTCGCTCCTCCCTGCACAGTTTCTTTTAACTGCACTTATTTGTGTGATGTTATTTTTTATTGTATGTGCTAAATAAACTAAAAAACTAAAAACTAATTCCCAATGACGTAACAGTTCCGTATTTCCAGGGCCGGGTGTTGAGCCTACTCACTTGCACTGTCCCTCCAGGCTCTGGCAGTCGAAGCCGTCGTAGAGACACTCGGCGCTGTCGCACTGCGGGTCGCACTTCCCGTCGTTGAAGTAGCGCCAGCACTCCAGCGCGGCCGAGCAGTTCTCCCACGGGGCGTCGAAGTTGAGCGAGCAGTCGCCGCCGTCCCAGCCGCAGGCGTGGTTGTTGCAGAGCATGTTGCAGTGCTGGTTGTGCCGCAGCTCCTCGCACTGCGGCAGCTCGCAGGCCACCTTCTCCTCGGGCTGCGCCAGCACGTGGCAGCGGAGGCCCGAGAACTTGGCGGGGCAGGCGCAGCGGTAGAAGGGCGCCTCCGTGACGTACTCGCACGTGCCGCCGTTGTAGCAGGGGCCCGAGCTGCAGGGGCTGTCGGCGGGGAGCCGGCACTCCGGCCCCGTGAACGCCGGCGGGCACAGACACTTGGGGCCCTTGTGTCCGGAGATGCAGGTGCCGCCGTTGCGACAGTGGAGGCTGCCGCAGGTGTGGGCGTCGTACTCGCAGGAGGAGCCGCTGAAACCCTGACAGGGGACACATGTCACGTCAGACATCCGTTAGAAAGACATTTATGTTGTTTCAAAGGAGATTCATGTAGTTTCTTTGTTCTGTGGGTTCAAACTACGCTCTGAATATTGCTTTCCCGGTTCTGGCTCTTATTCAGACTTTCGACTTCGATATCTCTGCTCTGCTGGACGTGAACACCACCAGAACCGTAAAGTAAAACAAGCAGCAGCGACTGAACTCTGAACCTCGCAGGGATTTGGGGGGTTTGTACTCACGGGAGGACATTTGCAGATGAAGCCGTGTGGCGTGTTGCTGGCGACGGCACAAGTCCCGCCGTTACGGCACGGTTTGCTCTTGCAGCCGTCGAACACCGTGTCACAGTGCTGCCCTGCAGGGGGATCACATGCACACGCACACACAGACACACACACACATACACAAAGTTTTATATTAGTTCAGAGCAGAAAAAATATATTCTTTTCAAGTTTGGTGTTTCGTATTTTAAAAAACAGCACCAACAAACTTTTTCTTGCAGGATTATCAGTCAAATCTGCCAGAATTAACATTAACGAGTCTAAATAGGTTTTCAGGACTACTTTTTCCCAATTTTCCGTTAGGTTCAGAGGTTCCTCTTTATTGGAACACCTTACCACTCAATATTAGAGAATGCTCGAGCACAAATAATTTCAAAAAACAAATCACAACTTTTTTGCTAACCCAGCTTAGCAAAACATAACAACTCATTTCCAGAACTTCTCTGTACATCCTCATCAGATTCCTGTTTTTCTAGTAATTTAGCTTATTCTCCTTAGTTGTCCTATGTTTTACATATCTCTGTAGATATTGTTCGTTTCATTATAGGAGGACCACTGGACAAGCCCTTATGGGTTTTTTTTGGTTCCTCCTGCACATTTTTTTCTGTTACATTGTATTTCTTTTTTTTTCTTGTTTTCTTTTTTTTTTACATACTGTTTGTCTGAATTTTTGGCGGTTGTATACTTTTTATGTGCAAATAAACTAAAGTAAAACTAAACTAAAAACTAAACTAAATATCAGTTCAAATCTAACACACACGTCAGAAAGATTAATTAAAATGTTTCCCAGAGAAAAAGGAGAGAAGGGAGGGAGGACAGAAGGCTGTACCGGTGTATCCGGTGCGGCACTCGCAGCGGTAGTTGTTGGTGAGCTGGCTGCAGCTCTCCGTGCCCTGCGGGTCGCAGGGGTTGGACAGGCACTCGTTGATGTCGCCCTCGCAGCGCTCGCCCACGTAGCCCGCCGGGCACACGCAGTGGTAGCCCCCCACCCTGTCCACACACCGGCCTCTGTTGAAGCACTTGGGCTCGTTGGTGACCGGGTCGGTGGACGGGTTGCAGTCGTCCACGTTGATCTGGCAGTGGACGCCTGGAGGACGGAGATGAGGGGGACAGTGTGTTAGTTCCAGCGTAGCAGGAAGGGAAGCTGATCATCAGGTTTAATTTCCTCCTGCTTCGTTTAGATTACATTAGATCTTTATCGTTTTATATAACAACAAAATTAAAAGTGCTGAAAAGTAAATACATGAATACTATAGTATATAGCATCCACTAGTGGTGACTGTCTCATCCCACAATGCAACACTTCTTTCTGCCAGTCTGCTCTCTCTGTAAAGGGGGCAAAACTTTGGAACTCTCTACCCACTGAGTTAAAATTAAAGACCAATACAAAAGCTTTTAACAAAGGACTCAAACAGTGGTTAAAATATAATCAGCAGTGTACACATGCATAGTTCTTAACTTGTTGACTGCTTGCTTTGTTGTCTTTTTATGTTTCTAATTGAAAATTGTTTGTATTTCTTTGATTTCCTTTCCAATTGTTTTGTTGTTTTTTTTTTTTTCATTTTTTATTTATTTATTTTATATTTTTCTTTATTTTCTTTTTTTTCCCCATTCTTGTTATCTTAATATTTTATTGCTCTCTATTCTTTTCAAAAGCTGCAAAGTGTTGCGAATTAGCACTTGTGCTAAAACACTTAAACAATGCATCTGGTTTGTCCAATGTAATTGCTATGTCCATATCAAATAAACATAAATATATATATATATAAAACAGGGATTCATCTGCTTTCACTCCAGCAATCGTCCAGTTATTGCCCCGTAAAACATCAGCCCAGGAAAACATCCTGCTCCTGTGATCCAGCTGACTTCAGGCCACAACAGAGGTTTCACAGCAAACGTATTTCTGCTGATTCATGAACTAGATTTTCTTTTAGTTTCTTGAACTTCAAGCGCCTGTTGGCTTGGCGGGGATACTCCAAACCCAGCTGACCTACAACAGACAGCCTCCTTCATGTCTGAGGGAGAAATCGATGGCGTATCTGACAAGTGGAGGAAGAGTTGGGATCAAACCGGGAGGCGTTTTATGCCCCGGGTGCTTTTAAGCCCTAATTAATGAAGCGTGGAGGAGAGGAGGAGAGGACGGAGAGGCGGAGGAGTGTGGGAGGAGTGTGCGTGGGGTCCGCTGACCTTGCGTCCCCCGGGGACAGGAGCATTTGTAGGTATTGATCAGGTCAATGCAGGTGCCCCCGTTCAGACACGGCTGGGAGAGACATTCATTGATCTGCACGGAGCAGTTGGTCCCCAGGAAGCCCGGCTGGCACTGCGGAGGAGGAGGAGAGAGGAAGAGGAAGAAAGAGGAAGAGAGGCAGGAGAGAGGAAAGTTTGATCAATGTCTGACATGAAAGAAAGATGCTTTTAGTTTACCTGCCGGTATCCCGGCTCGGTTCTGCCAAGGCCAGGAGATCCTTCACTGGAAAGGAGATTAGCACCACCAGGCTGGTTTCTATTTATAAACGGACCCCTAGAGGAGGTTGAGGGTTGTCTGTTAAGATGCTCGCTACCTGAGCCGTTACAAACACCCACAGATCTGTGGTTTAATTCATTGCTATGATAAGATAAGATAGGATAAGATAAGATAAGATAAGATAAGATAAGATAAGATAAGATAAGATAGTCCTTTATTGATCCCCAGAGGGGAAATTTGGGTGCCACAGCAGCTCAAAGTCGGACAACATGAACTCAGACTAAATAAACGATAAAGATAAATTATAAGTATGAAAAATAAAAGAATAAAAAAATACAGTAAAAAAGAAACTGAAACTGAAAAGTGTACTGTAAACTGAATAAATGTACTATATACATAGTAAGTACAGTATAATAAATAGTGTTTTACTATATATAGTATATATATATAGTATATATATAGTATGAAGGAATTAGGGCTGTTCGATTTTGCCCAAAAATAAAATCTCGATTTTTTTCTCTCAAAATCCGATTTTCGATTACGATTATTTTGTGAATTGACAAAAGGCAAAAAAATGATTTCAAATATGCTGTTTTTTTATTGAACATTTGCCCCATTGGGCTTTAAGTGCAAACTTTGCTCTTATTAAACCAAAAATGAATGAATAAAGTGCAAAACGTGGGTCTTTGCATGCTAAATAATAATGCAACCCATGAAGGAGGTAGAGGTGTGTAATGTCAGTCATTACATTTGCTATTCACATTTGCAAGTTTTTTGCAAGGAACACGAGCCGGTCTACGGCATCTGGCTTGAGGGATGCCCGGCCGGTGGCATGTTACAACGCCCCCTCCTACACTAAAGAGCCTCTCCGATGGGGCACTTGTCGCAGGTATTGAGAGGTATTTCCATCAATCATTAATATGGTATCAATCATTAATATGTGTGCAGACAAGGTAAAAAAAAAAAAAAAAAAAAAAAAAAGTGAAAAATCGATTTTACGATTTTCACGTTTTAACATCGTTCTAATTACATAATCGCGATTACGATTTAAAATCGATTAATCGAACAGCCCTAGAAGGAATAGTGTGCAGTCTTATCTTATCTTATGTTAAAGCTCAAAACGGCTTAGCTCCGCGATATTTGCCAGACCTGATAGTGCCTTATGGTCCTAACAGAGTTCTCCATTCTCAGAGTGCAGGTTTACTCGTAGTTCCTAGAGTATCCAAATGTAGATGTGGAGGGTGGCGTTCTGCTATCATGTGACTACCTTGCAGCTGTATCCCCCCAGGGAGTCTGTGCAGGCAGCGCCGTTCTGGCAGGGGTTGGGCGTGCATTCGTCCACCTGCTCCTCGCAGTAGCTGCCCGTGTAGCCGGCCTGGCAGTGGCAGTAGTGCACGTTTCCCGCATCCAGGCACTGGCCCGAGTTCTGACACAGCTGGGACACGTCCACTCCTGAGGACCAAAGAGGGGGGTGTTAACTAAATATGACACTACCCCAGTGGTTCTCAAATGGGGGTACGCGTACCCCTGGGGGTACGTGAAGGCACGCCAGGGGGTACGTGAGATTTTAAAATATACATATATTTAAAAAGTAGCATCCATGCAAAAATCCTTTAAAAATAAATATTTCATAAATAATCGAGGAAAATATAAGTCTAAATTCATAAAATGAATTTTATCTTCAGGAGTAGGCTATTCAACTTATTATCCTAAAACCACAGAGTATCCCCCACACCAGGATGGTTCCACCTAACCTGTCAAATGCCACCTGGCTTCACCTGTCAATCACTTGGACCAACGATGGAGTCATGGTTGAAGCATAGCAGCAATATTTTTATGTTTAATAAATCAGTTACTGATGGCACAGTGCTCTGTTTTAGGTCTTTTTTTTTACAACCAAAAGTGCTTTGCGCTGGTTAGGGGGTACTTGGCTGAAAAAATATTTCACAGGGGGTACATCACTGAAAAAAGGTTGAGGACCACTGCACTACCCGACCCGTGAATCAGACCGGGGGGGGGGGACGGGGGTCGTCTCCATCTCACCTCTCTGCTTGGCCGCCACCTCACAGGAAACGCTGGGGACGTCACAGTAGAGGCCCGTCCAGCCGGTTTGGCACTCGCAGCTGTAGCTGGTGCCGCGCTGCCAGCACGTGCCGGCGTTCTTGCAGGGCGACGAGTCGCACCAGCGCACCAGGTTCTGCAAGCCAGAAAAGGCGTGACGCGGCGGGTTTAAACATCAGGTTACGATAACAGACGTCGTGATGAGCAGGTCAGGCGGCCACTAACCTGGCAGTTGAGCCCTGTGTAGCCGTGCGGGCAGGTGCACTTGTAGGTGCCGTAGCTGTCCTGGCAGGTGCCGCCGTTCAGGCAGGGCTTGGAGTCGCACTCGTTGATGTCGTGCTGACAGTAGCTGCCGGTGAAGCCCGGCGGGCACAGGCAGGTGAAGGTGTTGATGCCGTCCACGCAGCTGCCGCCGTTGAAACAGGAGCTGCGAGATGGGAAGAGCCGGCGGTTACAACACGGGCCCGTGTTCAGAGCAGCGGACAAGCAAACTCAGACTGAACAGAAACACATTCCCCCCGGTGGATGGATGGATGGATGATATATAGATGATGGATGGATGCAGAGCCGTCTGGGAGATTTGCGAGGCTCTGTGCGAAATGGCTGGGGGGGACCCAAATTTTTGGGTTTTTCGGGGCGGATCAGGTGTTTATATGCGCAATTTTAACTCTCCAATTAGCAAAATACTGGATACCTTCCCCTGCCTCATCATCATTTGGCTTGCCTCAACGCGGGGCCCCGCAGCTGCTTGAGACCCGGTCGGATCAGTGATTTTTGTAACAAATTTATCAAACGAGCCTTTCAGAGAGGCATTAAACTCTTCCATTTTCTTTAGTTTTTTTCTTTTTTCATCCCCTGATGGAAATTTCCTGAGTCTGTCTCGTTCTCTCGACATTGTGTGACAGTTTGTTCCAACTCCACCCGTCTGGATCAGAGCAGCTTGTGTCTGCGCTTGGTCTGACGCAGTTGTATTAAACAACAGACACGCACATCATTGCACATATATTTATTGATATGCACAGACTAGTACACATTTAGGTCTGTAATGGAACGTGACTGTTGATATTTATAAGGGAAAAAAGAAAAAAAAAATTGAAAAAAAAACCAAACAAAAAAAAAACGCCCATAGCGCGAGGCCACGTGCGGTCGCACGGTTCGCACACCCCTTGCGGCGGCCCTGGATGGATGGATGGATGGGTGGATCGCTGGATGAAATATAGATGATGGATGGAAGGATGGAAGGATGGATGGATGATATATAGAAGATGGATGGATGGATGGATGGGTGTTGTTTTTTACATTGACTAGAATGGAGATATAGTAGCCCCGTTAAGAGTAGCCCCTCTTCCCATTTGGCTGCATCACATGATCATGACAACGAAGCAGGGATTCAGAAAATCGATTTTCTGATGATTTAATGTTTTAAAGCATGACTACCCCCCCACGCGTCTCTGCCGCGCCCCCCGGGGCCCCCGTACCTCTCGGTGCAGTCGGGCGTGTTGTTCTCACAGTGGATGCCGCTGAAGCCGGGGGGGCAGGTGCAGGTGTAGCTGTTGACGCAGTCGGTGCAGTTGGCTCCGTTCTTGCAGGGGTTGCTCTCACACTCGTTGATGTCCTCCTCGCACTTGGAGCCCCGGAAGCCCAGCAGGCAGCTGCACAGGAAGCCGTCCACCTCGTCCCGGCAGAGGCCTCCGTTGCTGCAGGGGTCTGCGGGAGAGCAGCACATCACTCACACCCGGACTCTCTGGATCCGCCCTCGTACCCGACGGGAGGAGAGGCCGACACGGCCGGGGAACTTACTGGGCTTGCAGTCGTCGATGTCGGTCTCACAGTTGCGTCCGGCGAAGCCCGGCTTGCAGCTGCAGCGGTAGCTGCCCAGCGTGTTCTGGCAGGTGGCGCCGTTGCGGCAGGGACTCATCACGCACTCTTGGATGTCCACCTCACACGTCTGGCCTTTAGGAGAGGAGAGGAGACAGACTTCATCAGACATACATCTACAGGTAGAAACGCTTGGATGGATGGATGGAAACTTGATGGATGATGGATGGATGGATAGATGGATGGATTAATAAATGGATGGATGGATCAATAAATGGATGGATGGATAGATGGATGGAAGGATGGATCAATAAATGGATGGATGGATGATGGATGGATGGATCAATAAATGGATGGATGGATAGATGGATGGATGGATCAATAAATGGATGGATGGATAGATGGATGGATGGTTTGATGGATGGATCAATAAATGGATGGATGGATGATGGATGGATGGATCAATAAATGGATGGCTGGATGGATGGGTCAATAAATGGATGGATGGATGATGGATGGATCAATAAATGGATGGATGATGGATGGATAGATGGATGGATGGATGGATGAATGGATGGATCAATAAATGGATGGATGTTGGATAGATAGATCAATAAATGGATGGATGGATGGATAGATCAATAAATGGATGGATGGATGGATGGATGATGGATGGATCAATAAATGGATGGATGGATGGATGGATCAATAAATGGATAAATATAAAACATCAGCCTTCACTTGATTAAAAAGTTTGGATCTGTTCAGTTTCCACATTAAAATAATTGTATTTCCCTCTGATTGTACGGCTCAGCCGTACAAATCTGGTGGTACAAACTCGACCCGTTACTCCAATAAACACTCCAGCCAGGACCTTCCTGCTTCGCTGATAAGCGGTGCAGATACGAGCAGCTGCAGATATCTGGACCTATGATCACGTTACTCAGTAACGTTCCCGCCTTCTCTCAAAGTGACGGCCGTACGTCCGACCATTGAGCGTTTCTGAGCGCGGCGTCAGCTGACTCTCTGGCGGGGAACACTACCTTGCCATCCTTCAGGACAGACGCAGGAGAAGCTCAGATAGTCCTCCAACTCCTGACACACTCCTCCGTGCTTGCAGGGCTCGGAGCCGCAGGGCGCCATCAGAGTTTCACAGTTATCTCCTGAAACACACAAATACACCCAAAATTAAAAAAAACTCATGCTCAGTTAGACCGGAAAAAAAGCAGGATATTAATTATGATCACATACTTCGCTAAGAAATGCATACTTTTACTTTGGAAGGATGATTCCCCTCCAACGTTCAAGTTTTTTTTGGATCAAATTTCAGTTTTTTTACCATTGGAAAAATTAACTTTGGAAAAATACAACCGTGGTCATATCTTTCAAGAATTTTGGTTTCCATTATTTTCAAAACTGGAGAATTTTTCCAAAAGGGACCAATGAGTATCTCTATTTTCGAACTTGTGCCTTATATGTATGTATGTTTGTATGTATGTATGGATATATATATATAGCTTGATATCGCTGTTGCTGCCATTATTTTTTTTATTTATTTATTTTTTATTTATATATATATATATAAATACATTTATTTAAGTTTGTTCTCCCTTAATGTATGATTTTTTTAATTTTTTTTTTCCCTAGGGCAATTATGGAGAGGGTAGGAATGTGGGTAGAATAGAAATTGTGAATGTGAAAATGTGAATTGTGAAAATTATTGTGAAATAAAAATATATTTAAAAAAAAAAAAAAACCTCATGCTATCAACATTTGCTGGAATCGTTATCACGCAGGAGTGGTGAACTTGGAGGCGACCTGACCCCCGTGAACACAGATCATCTTTCAATCCGGGTTATCAGAAGACTTTAACCAGGTTCGGCGGAGACACGTCTCCATCTGCCTCCACAACACACTTGTCCTGCAGGAAGCCGGCGCCGGCTTCCGGCTATTGTGAAGCCATTTGCTGTTCTGTGAGACAGGAAGCAGGCGAGTAGGAAATGTGTCAGGCCCCCCGTTCCCACCCCGACACCAGCGAGAACCTTTTTATTATTTAAAGAGCTGCGGATTCCAAAAAACACAAGACACACACAAGAAAACGTGCCCTTTGTCTTTCCAGCATTATCAATAAAGCAGCTGGCATGAAGGCGCTTCCCAGGGAGCTTGGGTGTGCCGACGTGTCACCGCGGCGAGAGGGGAGCCAGAGGTTTGGTGTCTTTCAGCTAAAGTTGCCTTCGACAACGAAGAATTGTGACTAAATATCACCGTCAACGAACCTTTATCACCTGAGGAAAACGAGATGAGACGCAACGGAAAATGCTGGTCATGTGACGATAACGATAATTAAATACATAATGTAATAAAAACGAGACTAAAATGTAGATTACAGAATAAAAACGCAGAGCTCTAGGTTAATGTCAATTAAAAACAAAGTTAAATAGAGAAAGGGACCGATGGCCGGACACGCAGGGATCTGCTCTGGGGCTGGAGAAGAAGAAGAACCATCTTTGGATACACTTTCCTACAGAGACGTGGAAAAGAAAACCCAATGTGTCGTCGAAAAAGAAAAAGACGGGGAGAAATGCGGAAAAATAAATGTGTTGTAAACTCAAATTAGAGTCTTCTGTATCTGGAATGAATGTATTCTTGAGTCTATAAGGTAACAATAATATAATAATAAGATAAACCTTGTTTGAATTGTAAAGTGGGTTTGACTAAATACAATCTTTGACTAAAACGAGACTAAAATGGTCCTGGACAATTCTGACTTTTAGTCGACTGAAATTTGACACGACTAAAAGGAGAATGAATGCGACCAAAATGAGGTAAAAACTAAAATGATAGCTTGACCCAAAGACTAAAACTCAAATTGAAACAGGCTGCCAGAAACAACACTACTCTCAACTCGCAGGAAGTCTTGCAGCTGAACTTTACTCGACAGTTATTTCACCATTTTTCCTCCTCGGCCGGTGGAAAACGCCGGCCCTGCGAGGAAATACCAGAACGCCAGCTCGACAAACAAGGCGTCGCCTGGAATCATCTCCCGCTGTTTTCCTACCCGTGTACGGCAGGACGCAGTTGCACTTGTAGCCCGCCACGTCGTCCATGCAGGTGCCCTGGTTCAGGCAGGGGTTGGAGGCACATTCGTTGATGTTGGTCTGGCAGTTTGGTCCTGCGGCCGGAGAGAAACACAGGTCAGTAAGCATGGCGGGCGTAGCCCCCCCAACCCCCCCCCAAACACACGGGTACGGACCGGTGAAGCCGGCGCGGCAGCTGCACACGTAGCCGCTGGTCATGTCCTTGCAGGTGCCTCCGTTCATGCACGGGTTGGATTCACACTCGTTGTTGTTGATGTCGCAGTTCTTGCCGCTCCAGCCGGAGTCGCACAGGCAGTTGTAGCTGAACGGGGAGAAGGAGACGCCGTCAGCATCAGAGACTGCGTTTACATGCATCAATAACCCTTTTAAAACCCGAATATTGGCAATAACCCGAATTTGCACGGCCATGTAAAAACCAATAACCCCTTTGAATAACCCGAATTTGCTCATATTCGGGTTTTTAAAAACCCGACTATGACCCCTGGGTTACTCCTTTTAAAACCTGAATATTCGGTCATGTAAACGCCAAACGGAATATCCCGATCAAACGGAACATGAATTTGTTTTCTGCGCATGTTCTGTTCACAAGGAATCCTGGGGCCGGATTCACAAAACATTCTTAAGAAATTTTTTTTTCTTAAGTGTCACTTTTTTCTTAAGTTCAGTCTTAAGAAGAAAAAAGAGAAGAAGTCATATTCTCCAAAAAAGTTGGCGCGTGCAATGCAATGACATATTTTAAGAAGTTGGAAAAATAAGAAATTCGTAAGAAATGACAGTTCTTAAGACGGTTCTTAAGAAAATATTGAGAAATTTCACTTAAGAACTTTCTTATGAACTTCTTAATTTTAGATCTTAAGACATTTCTTAAGATCGTTCTTAAGAACATATTGGTGAATCCGGCCCCTGGTCTTTTGAGTCCAGGAAGTTCTTCTAAAAACGGAGAAACGCAAGACCACACCACACTTTTGGATTGAGGAGGAGACTAATCACTGCATAAATGTAATGAAGGATATGAACATTTTGGCATTAGTAGACGGTAGAAAGTACGGGGATAGCGAGATTTACAAGAGGGTGAGCGAAAAATTGCGCAAAGCAGCATTTGTTTTGAATTTGGATACAGGAAGAAGAAGCTGAAATGATGGTAATTGCGTCATCACATTCTCTGCGCGTCACTGGTTTGATCCAGATATCCCAAATGATTAATTACCATGTATACAGGGATAACCCTGTTTGCTCACGCATGGAAACGGAATATTCCGAATGTTTCAGTAACCGGAATATTAGCAATAACCCGAATTTTGACTGCATGTAAACGTAGTCAGAGACCACGGCGGGTTCGCGCCTCACCCGTTGACCTTGTCCTGGCAGTGTCCGTGGATGCAGGGGTTGCTGAGGCACTCGTTGACCTGGGAGAAGCAGGTGGGGTCGTGGTAGCCGTCCGGACACACGCAGGTGAAGCCGTCCACGCCGTCGATGCAGGTGCCGCCGTTGTGGCACGGGTTGATGGCGCACTCGTCGATGTTGATGTTGCACATCGTACCTGGAACAGATGCAGAGTGTGAAGCGTGTGTGTTCACGTCACGAAGCGACTTCGTTAATGTGTAAACTGCGGTTTGATGGATCTCCGAGGTCAGGGACCCGTGTCCAGCCTCCGCTGGCCGGTGATGCTTCATGGAGATGTGTTTATAACACACCAGAGCGGCTCACACACACAACTCTGTACCTAACGGGGCGCTGCGGCCGGCGTGTCGATGTCGGCCGCTTGAAGCACCGACGCCATTCAGCCGGCGAGCAACATAAAGGTTTAAAAGGAAGGAGCTTTTAAAAGCTCAACTTTCAGAAATCTTTCGGGGAATCTTTTCTCCTGCTCAAATATCCGGTGACACTGTGTGTGTGTGTGTGTGTGTGTGTGTGTGTGTGTGTGTGTGTGTGTGTGTGTGTGTGTGTGTGTGTGTGTGTGTGTGTGTGTGTGTGTGTGTGTGTGTGTGGTTGGGTGGAGCTGGAAAGCAACACTGGCTGAGCCTCAGAGGAGTTTCCACTCGCCTGCCATCTGTCCCCCCCCCATCAGGGCCGTGCCCCCCTGTCGCCACCGTAGACGCCCTAATCCCGCCCTTTAAGCTCGTATCATTCCCACACACTGCTAGAATATGTGTTTGCCCAAACTTGAACAGAAAAAGGTTTGTTCTCCTCCGTTTCCTTTGTTTTGATCTGATGTGAAACGTAAATATAATCAGCCTTTGAGGCGTCATTAGTCGGGCTTAAGACGTCAAGATGATCCTTTTCTGAAGATTAATGCTTGAAAGCGCAGCTTCTTTTTCTGTTACTTCTTCCTCTCTTGAAAAAAGTCCCTCAACTTCCTCCTTGTTCTCGTCTGGAAGCAGCTGAGATCTGTACGGGTTGACTCCCACGCACTGGGCCTGTGTTGAAAAAATCGATTTTCCGATTCTAAATCGATTCTCATATTAATTCCTAAAAATCGATTCTTATGTCTAAAGATCGATTTATTTTTTTATTTTCATCATTTTCGTCAGGTGAACTTTAATCCCAGTAGTCGGACACACAGTTTGTCATGACACTTCTGAAAAATGGCAGGTGCTTCATGGCAATATGTGTGCTTGGTGACAGAATAAATTAGATAAGCTAAAATTATTTGTTTACTGCATAAACTGTTGCAATTTCTTTCTTTTTTGCACTTTAAATGGATATTGAAAGGCCTGTTTGAGTTATTTATTTCTTAGTTATTTAACAATAATTATTGTGAAATTATTATTTCACTAGTTATTTTACAGTCATATAATTCAGGCAACAGCTCAAAAAACATTTTAAATAACACTCAGCCAAATCAATATCGATTCGGATCGAATCGAATCCTGATAATCGATTCTGAATATTAAGAATCGGAATCAAATCGATTCTTGACATTTGAATCGATACCCAGCCCTACGCACTTCTAATGATATCTCAGTGTTTTACCTGAGTAGCCGGGCTCGCAGGCGCACTCGTAGCCGTTGATCTTGTCGATGCACGTTCCCGAGTCGCAGGGGTTGCTCTTGCAGTCGTCGATGTTGACTTCACAGTTGATCCCTGGGGGGGGGAGTGTTTGCTGTTAGTCACATATCTGGTAAAAAGCCCCACGAAGCTGCGCTCGCATCCCCGGCGCGCGGCGCTCACCTGTGGTCCCCTTGGGGCAGCTGCAGATGTAGGCGTTGTCCCGGTCCTGGCAGGTGCCCCCGTTCCTGCACGGCTGGCTCAGGCACTCGTTGATGTTGGTCTCGCACAGCCGGCCCGTGAAGCCGGGCCTGCAGTGGCAGCTGAAGGAGGCCAGGCCGTCCACGCAGGTGCCGTAGTGGCACGGGTCGGGCTGGCACTCGTCGATGTCCGTCTCGCAGTGCCGTCCCGTGTAACCTGGGGGGGCGGGGACCGTCAGCTCAAGCCATTCCCTCATCACGGATACAGATACCGTATTTTCCGCACTATAAGGTGCACTAAATATATGGTAAAATACTGTACTATAGTGGCTGGGGTTGAGTTACATATCTACGTGATGGAGCTGCGCTACAGGAAATGCTACAAAATCCTACAGCAAATGCAAAAAAAAAAAAACAAGAAGAAAAGTACTGTATGTCAAACTTTATTAACAAAATAAAAACCAGCAGTTGCCATTATGCGAGTCAGCGTCGCTGCTGTTGTCTTGAACGTCTGTGACGATTCCTGACGTTTTTAGCGCCGTTACTTCGGCGACACCAACTACATTACCCATAATCCCCCTGACTACAGTAACAGAAATTACCGTAATGATCATATATAAGGCGCACCACATTATAAGGCGCACTAAATATATGGTAAAATACTTTACTATAGCGGCTGGGGTTGAGTTACGTATCTACCTGATGGAGCTGCGCTACAGGAAATGCTACAAAATCCTACAGCAAATGCAAAAAAAAAAAAAACAAGAAGAAAAGTACTGTATGTCAAACTTTATTAACAAAATAAAAACCAGCTTTGCTCCGTCTCGTCAAAGTCGCCATTAAGCGAGTCAGCGTCGCTGCTGTTGTCTTGAACGTTGGTGACGATTCCTGACGTTTTTAGCGCCATTACTTCGGCGACACCAACTGCAGTAGCTACAATCCCCCTGACTACAGTAACAGAAATGACCGTAATGATCATATATAAGGCGCACTGCATTATAAGGCGCACTGCCGGTTTTTGAGAAAACTAAAGGCTTTTATGTGCGCCTTATAGTGTGGAAAATACGGTACTTTTAGTCTGGGGTAAACAGCTTCTTTACCTTCGGTGCACTCGCAGGTGTACTTGTTGGGCCCGTCTGTGCATTTGGCGCCATTTTGGCACGGCGTGCTGGCGCACTCGTCAATGTCTATCTGGCAGAGGTTCCCGGTGAAGCCTGGAGAGACAACAGCGGGCTGTTACTGTGTGTGTGTGTGTGTGTGTGTGTGTGTGTGTGTGTGGCTGCACAGACTCTCGGACCGGTTCCAGTCCTAATCCCGAACCCATGCTACAAGCGCGCTCAACAAACAACTAAATCTGCATATTAATTAACAACCGCCCAACACGACGAACTCTCCACTCTCCCTTTCATTTCTTTTCAACGCTGCTCTCCTCCAGTGGGAGACGGCCGGCGTATGGGAGCCGGTTAAACCGAGGGAGGGAGGGAGGTAGAGAGAGAAGCGAGGGAAGAATGAAAGTTGTGAGGCCTCCCGACCAAAGGGTGGAACACAAAGGGGGGTCTGTCTGCTCAATGCAGCGCCAAACTGAGCCTGTTGCCTCCTTTGTCCCCCAGAACCTCTCCATCACAATGCGTATTCTCCTGCCTTGCTTCTACCCCGTCCCCGGCCCCCCCCTCTATTTCAGGCCTGCCTCCAAAAGGACCGGGCTTGACCTTTAGCGCTGCACCATTCAAACGCTGGGGCATTCAGAATCCAGCAGCAGGCTGCGTCCTTTCTTCCTGCTGCTATTCTCATCACTGATATTCTGGTCTGGCCTCTGTCCCGGTCCAAGGACTGGTAGGATGTTCTGATGAGGAGAAGTTCTGCTTCCTCCACGATGTGACAGAAACACAGGTGAGATGGTGAGGAAGCATTTGTGAGACGTCTCCCTGTGGACATGGTTTTCTGTACTGGCTTCAAGCAGATATGCAAAGGAATGTGGAGACATTCAAACACTAACTAAGAAATGTCATACATTCTGGATTCATTACAAATCAACTGCCTTTTATTATTTTAATATTGCTGATCATGGCTTACAGCTTAAGAAAACTCAAATATCCTATCTCAAAAAATGTGAATATTCTGTGAATCTTAATCTTAAACTGTAAGCCATAATCAGCAATATTAAAATAATAAAAGGCTTGCAATATTTCAGTTGATTTGTAATGAATCCAGAATGTATCACATTTTAGTTTTTTTAATTGCATTACAGAAAATAAAGAACTTTATCACAATATTCTAATTTTCTGAGTCAGTCCTGTAGGGACTTTATGAAAAACACCAATGGAGAGGTGGATGGATGGATGGATGGACGGAAGGAGGGATGTGTGGATGAATGGATTCTTTATATTTCATTGTAGCTGCATCTTTCTTCCCAAAATGTAAACCGACGACTGAACTGTAAACAACCTTTGTAAAAATAAGAAAATGCAAAGATGACCATCAAAAATCCCTGGTAACCACTGATAACCATTGATACAAACTAATCTGTCCACATCAGCTTCACTGGTTGTTTTTTATTGTTGAACCATAATTTGAGAAAAATGATTTTCATTTATTGTTTCAGTAAATGATCATTTTTCAGTTTTAAGTTGTTTCAATTCAGTTCAGCAACATGTTATTGATCCCTGGAGGGACCGTAGAGGTGTGGCCATCGTGGAGTTTTCTTTCTTGAATGGAAGTGCACCAATAACACTGGTCCCCCCCCCCCCCGCACACACACACACACACACACACACACACACACACACACACACACACACACACACACACCGCCACAGCCAGGGAGGGGGTTCGTCCCCAGACTGCTGGAATGAGACATTGTGCTGGCGCCCAGCGGGGTTTCCATGGTTATTCCATGTACAGAAATGAAAAGAGGGGACTGCGCATCGGGCCTCGCAACAGGGACACATTTGCATCTCAAGCAGAGCGGTTGAAACAACCCCCCCCCCCTTTCCTGCTCCGGCATAACGGTCTGTATGTCTCACAACACAAACACACATTGCCCCCCCCCCCTCCTGCTTCCTTGCGTAACCCCCTCTCGGTGTCGCTCTCAGAGTTTTCTTAGGGGCTAAGCACTCGCGTTCACTCGTCTTCATCAAGTCTAAAGCGTTCTTGTTGGGGCGTCTTTTCTACTTTTCTCCTTCCTGTTTTTCCTTTTTCTCTCAGCAGTAGGAATCCAGCTTCCCTCCACCCGGCCGCCCTTTGATCCACCCGACATCGCTATTTTCCTTCTCCAAATCCCAACGAAAGAATGCAGCACAAAACACCTCCCCTTCTTTTCTCTCATTGTCTTTTATTCCTACTCTGTCCAATATCCTAGTGGCATTCCTCCACTCCTAAACAAAGCCCAAACGTCTCACGTCCAGCGGGTCTCAGACGGCGTCCTGGCCCTAGAGGCCGTGACAGACGCTCCCCGGCTCCCCCGCAGGACACCCCCGGAAGTGCAAGAGCACCTCTGCCTCCCGTCGTCAGCTCTCTCTTCATTCCCAGCCACACTCCGTCTCTCTTACATCCACGAGTTTCTGCTCAGAAACTCAGAAAGTTTGTTCTCTCCCTATAGATCTGCGTTTCTCCAGCTCTCATGCCGGGATGCTCGGGCCTGCGTAAGCCCGCCTCAGGGCTGGGATTACCGCCGTCCGGAGAGGTGTTTGTGTGTGTTTGTGTTGGAGGGGAGAACAGAGAGAGGGAGACGGGGAGAGATCGACCCCCGCGCCGCGGTAGCCTCACCTGTGGGGCACTGGCAGTGGAAGGCGTTGATCTTGTCGATACACTTGCCGTTGTTGGAGCAGGGGCCGTTGGCGCACTCGTCCGTATTGACCTCGCACAGCTTCCCCTCGTAGCCTGGCCAATTAGAGGAGAGAGGGATGGAGCCGTTAGACACCGAGGGAGAGAGGGATGGACCGGTAGACGGAGACACCGAGGGATGGAGGGATGGAGGGATGGAGCAGTTAGACGGAGACACCGAGGGAGAGAGGGATGGAGAGATGGACCGGTTAGACCAGGGGTCGGCAACCCAAAATGTTGAAAGAGCCATATTGGACCAAAAACACAAAAAACAAATATGTCTGGAGCCGCAAAAAATGAAAAGTCTTGTATCAGCCTTAGAATGAAGAAAACACATGCTGCATGTTTCTATATTAGCTAGAACTGGGGGAAGATTTTTTTTTTTCATTATGCACTTCGAGAAAATAGTCGAAATGTCGAGAAAAAAGTCGAAATGTCGAGGAAATAATCAAAATTTCGTGAAAAAAGTCGAAATGTTGAGAAAAAAGTCAAAATGTCAAGAAAAAGTCAAAATTTCGAGAAAAAAGTTGAGATTAATGTTGAAGTACAATCTCGGGAAAAAAGTCGAAATGTCGAGAAAAAAGTCAAAATTTTGAGAAAAAAGTAAAAATGTTGAGATTAAAAAGGAAAGGAAAAAGGAAGAAAAAAGAGAAAAAAAAGGAAAAAAAAAAAGAAGAAAAGAAGAGAAAAAAAGGAAAAAAAGAAGAAAAAATGAAAAAAAGGTCAAACATTTTTGAAAAATGGATGGCGGATGGCGCTAGGATGGCGCAAAAGAGCCGCATGCGGCTCTAGAGCCGCGGGTTGCTGACCCCCGGGTTAGACGGACGTGCATCTCGATGGAATGAGAAAAAGATATACAGTCGACCTCCTAGGATGTTTTTCTTGATTTAAGGACAGAACATTACACAATTCAACGAAAATAATAATAATGATAGATAAATAAATAAATAACTGAAAATTATTTTTAGTAATAATCAAGTATTAAAGCTACAGTATAAATTAAAAAATAGATGAATAAAAAAGGGAAAAAAATAAATAAATAAATACAAATTATAAATGTATTTTTATAAATCTCATTTTTAACTCTTTCATTTACATTTAAATGACAAATATTAAGTTAATTAGCCTATTTTTGATAAGTCTGTGTAACATAGATCGATTGAAATGTTATAAAAGCAGTGGAAACACATCATCTCAAACTTTTCCCCTCTCATGGAGGTTTGACGCAGCTACGAAGAGACGCCTGAGCGGCGCCGTCGTCTCACCCGGCATGCAGATGCACTGGAACTCTCCGATCTGGTCCAGGCACGTGGCTTCGTTCTGGCACGGGTTGGACATGCACTCGTTGATGTCCAGCTCGCAGCGCGGCCCCACGTAGCCCCGCTGGCACTTGCACTGGAAGGAACCCTTGGTGTTGATGCACTTCCCCGCGTGTTCACAGGGGTTGGAGCCTGCAGGGTTGGAGCAGAAGCCGAGCAAAAGCCAGAGCAAGGTCAGTTTCAAAAAACAAGTGAAAGTGAAAAACATAGCTCACAAAAGGTAGTGTAACCATAAATTATTTATTTACCGTGTGTCTTGCTGTATCTGAGTGTGTTTTTTGACACTGTATATGTGTGATGATCCCCCACAAAATCACATGTCACTATATCTGATTGGATGTTAAGACTATGCTTTGCTGCTATTTGCTTGCTAAATGATTTGCTAAATTTGCTGATTTGCTAATGGCTGGTACTTTTATAGACTGTACGTTGTCTATGTAAATCTTTTTGTGATGTTTGTTAGTGTATTTCTGAACTGTATTTTTATTTTTATCATATTATTTTTATTGTTTTACTGATCGGACCCCAGGAAGAGTAGTTGATGTAAACTACATAAGCTAATGGGCATCCAAATAAAATAAAATAAAATCAAAAGCCTTGTTGGGTCATCATAGCAGAAACACTCCACTGGTATTATTTCGTTTTTTGGTTGGCTTGTTGAAATGTGTCCATAACCGGATGAGTAAGGAAGTGTGGACTTTACCCAGAGAGCACTCGTCAACGTCCTTGTCACAGGAGAGGCCGAAGTATCCGGACGGGCAGGTGCAGAAGTGAGTCCCGCTGACGGGGTTGGTGTCACAGTTGGAGCCTTTCTGGCAGGGGTTGCTGATGCAGGCGTCGTCCAGCTGGCAGAGCAGACCTGGTGCAGGGTGATGGACGTCATCAAACAGAACATTTACAGGACTTTACAGGACTAATACTTTTGAATACTTTGTTTTTGTCGCAACTGGATTATTGTTTTGTAGTTTGGTCAAATACTTTAGTTAAAAATGTAAAGAAATTACAAGTGGCACAAAATAAAGCTGCATGTTGTGCTCTATTGTGTCGTTATACGTCTAATGTGTCCAGCATGCATAAAAAACTATGTTGGTTATCTATAAGACAAAGGTCTACGTATACTATGTTCAATTTTCTGAGAAATATACTGGTGACACGCTCTCCGAAACAACTGTATGACGGATTCTATTATCATTTTGCTCACCATGGTTACAGTACAAGAATCACATAAGAAAGGAGGTTCATACTACCGAGGGTGAGAACAGGTATGATTCAGAGAACTTTTTTTTACAGAGCCATGGTTGGCTGGAACTCTATACCAGTTTATATTTCTCATGCAGGTTGCAAAGATTGGTTTAAGTTTCAGTTGAAACAATATCTTTTAAAATTTAATGAATGATGATTTGTCATTTAGAAGGAACAAAGTGAAGGTTGAATAGAATTATAGGTAGTGTAAACCCTATCATAATAAAGGTGAAAAGTGGTCAAATAATTCTAGACAAGGTCATTTCAGGCAGGTATTGGTTATGAAGGTGTTTTATTTGATTTCATTTCTATGTATGTATGTCTGAGAATGACGGTGATTTAGTTCTCCTCTGTATAGATTGTGATTAAGGGAGTTGTGTCTATTATTGTTTTGTTTTGTCATGTATAAAGTATGTGTGTATGTATTAAGTGTTAATTTGTGTGTTGTGTGTATGGCGGACCCCAGGAAGAATAGCTAATGCTGTGGCTAATGCTAATGGGGATCCTAAATAAAACAAACTACGATGTGCACCGATGTCTCTAAATCTACACAAACAAACCAGCCTCTTCTTTACTTTCTGTTTACTGAGTAAAAGAAGCTGGTCTGATCAGATCTCAAGCACGTCGTCTTCCCCCACATCTCTCCTGCCGGGCATCGCCAGCATCCTTCCACCAACTTATTCACCCTCTTTCCCTTTAATGTGCTGAGGTCAGCTCCGTCCAACGTCTCTTACATCGTTGCCGAGACCTCTCAACCGCTCAACCTGCTCCCTGCCTCCACCCAACCCCGTCTTCTGCTTCTTCTTCTCACTAATACCTTCTGATAATGAATATATGTCTTCCTACTACAACTAAGTTATTAGGATAGCAGATTCAGTTTCTAAGGACTGTAGATTTGCATTAATGACAAAACTTTTAAGTATTTTTTCGGGTGAAGAGAAGAAGTCATTCTATATTTTAATTTGTTGATTCTTTTCGTCGGACAAGAATATTTAGGTTTTTTAAATACCTGACATATTTCGACGATTACTTCGCCTTCATCAGAGTCACCTAAAAAACCAAAATATTCGGATATGGGATTCCTAAAGATCCCCGAGTTATTTACTTAGGACTGACACCAGAGGACGTAATAAATAAAGAGGAGATATACATTTAAAAAATTCTATCTCTTGCGGATAAGAAAGCCATTACAATGGTTGGATATTGTAGAAGAAATACGATCAATGGAACAAATTACCTGCAGCCTACGACTTAAAACAGAGATGTACTTAGCAAGATGGACAAAATGGCATTATTATATAAGACGGTAGTGTCTCCCCCCCTTGTTGTTTCTTGTATTATTGTATACCTGTTTTTGTTGTTGTTTTTCTATTATGACTGAAAATTGAAAAATAAAGTTAAAAAAAAAAACCTAAATATTCTTGTCCGACGAAAAGAATGAACAAACTACATTGTTAAACCCTGGACAAAATGAAGTTTATTAAATCAAAGTTTGTAAATGTGCAACTGTTACTTCCCCCCACCTGTTTTAAGAGCTATCATTATTATTATTATCATTATTATTGCTATTATTATTATTATTACTATTATTATTATCATCATTGTCATTATTGTTATTATTATTATTATTATTACTATTATTATTATTTTGTGTAGACTTATGATACTTCATTTGTTCTTTTTGTATATTCTATTCTGTTAAAAGGTGGGCAAGATAAGCTTTATGCTTTAAGCCCAGACCTTTTTGGTCAAAATAATCACAATGTTGACCAGGGAAAAACCTGTGTTATCTTGTTTGTTGATTTTTATGTTTGTGATTTACCAAAATAAATAATAACTAACTAACTGACTAACCTGTCCGGCCGTGAGGACACTCGCAGTAGAAGGACGCCACGCGGTCGTGGCAGGTGGAGCCCTGGTGGCAGGCGGCGCTGGCGCAGTCGTCGATGTTCTCGCTGCAGTCGTTGCCCGTCCAGCCGTTCACGCACACGCACTGGTAGCTGCCGTACGTGTTGTGGCACGTGCCGCCGTTCTGGCAGGCGTTGGGCATCAGCTGGCACTCGTCCACGTCCTCGGTGCAGAGCTGGCCTGCAGGGGGACGAGGGCGTCGTCTTAGTCTACGTTAAAACACGCCAGCGTGAACGCTGAGAAGGAGCAGCACACACCTGTGAACTCGGGCTTGCACTGGCAGTTGTAGGTGTTGACGCCGTCGACGCAGGTGCCGCCATTCTGGCACTCGTGACCCGGACAGTCGTCAATGTTCTGGTTGCAGTTTTTCCCCGTGAAACCTGCGACACAAGACAAACATGAACACCACTCGTTTACTTCTCCTATGTTTCTTTTTTTGTTTTTTACTTTATTTTGCAGTTTTTCGTTAACAAACATCAAGTTTACAAACGCGGACATACAAAGAAAGAGTTTCCCCCCACCGCCAAGGCTCTTAGACAGGAATGAAATTAATAAACAAAAAAAAAAAAAAAAAAAACAGGACTGTCTCAGAAAATTTGAATATTGTGATTTTCTGTAATGCAATTACAAAAACAAAAATGTCATACATTCTGGATTCATTACAAATCAACTGAAATATTGCAAGCCTTTTATTATTTTAATATTGCTGATCATGGCTTACAGCTTAAGAAAACTCAAATATCCTATCTCAAAAAATTAGAATATTCTGGGAATCTTAATCTTAAACCATAATCAGCAATATTAAAATAATAAAAGGCTTGCAATATTTCAGTTGATTTGTAATGAATCCATAATGTATGACATTTTTATTTTTTTTTTAATTGCATTACAGAAAATAAAGAACTTTATCACAATATTCTAATTTTCTGAGACAGTCCTGTACATAGATACAAAAACAATGCAATGCTTCATTGAAAGCGAAAACTTTCCACGAATTCTATAAATGGACTCCAGGCCAAAGTGAAGCTTTTGCGGGCTTTACATATCTACGCATATCTATCTCAGTTTCTCTAACTGTAAGAAAAAGATGGTAAATCCCTCAACATCTGCAGGGATGACGGGGCTACATTTGATTTACAGTTAAAAAGTATAAGTCTGTGTGCAAGCAGGGAAGCAAATGCTAAAACATTTGTTTGTAAGTTTGAGACTTTACAGCCCAGAGGTGGAACACCAAAGATGGCTGCGTGATAGCTAAGTGCTATAGTTTGACCACAAATTTTTAAAAATACACCAAATATCTGTCTCCAGTAGTCATTGAGAGAAGTACATGACCAGAACATGTATCCTATTGTGGCAGGAGCTGCACCTACAGTAGGACAACCAGGGTCGGCAGTGGGAAAGAGTTTGGACCATTTATCTCCTCTCCTACGTTTCTAGCAGAGGTGGTTCACCAGTGTCTCTTGGCTTAGAAGCAGTTTGTCTTCCGTTAAATGTGGTCAACGGTCTCTTCCTGCACAGGAGAGCAGGCAGCTGCGCCCCTGCGAGGGCTGCGGCGAGCTCGCCATGTTACAACATCACCGCTCCACAGTTACACAGGAGGAAACCGCCGGACGGAGCTGCGTCAGACGCCAAAGCAGAAATCAGCACCAGCCATAACCGACACTTTCTGACGGTCTCCTGAAAAACCTCACGCTGGTTAAAACATCTGTTTACAGGTTCTTTCAAAGTAAAAGCATACAGCTAATATAAGCTCTTCTTTAGGGTCTCCGATGAAGTTTTAGGCGGCTTGAAAGGCTTAAATGTAAAATAAAAGGTAAATAAAAGTGGTAAAACTACAGCTCCAGTTATGACTGGGTACTTTGTTTAAAAACTGCATATATTTTTTAATCTTTCGTTAGAGTAAAAATAAAAGTTTTACATTTTTTTAGATAAAATTATGGCTAAATAAAAACTAAAACCATCAATTGAAGCTAAACAGAATGGCGCGTAAAATTAACGTTATTTCGTTGTTTTGTTCCTTGTTTTCTTGTTTGGCGATTTATTTTTCTAATATTCAAATACTAAAAAAAGGATTCAGGATTCAAGGGAGATTGTTTTTTTTTTATGTATCAATGTAAAGCACTTTGTGTTGCACTCCAGCTGCATGAAAAGTGCTATATAAATAAATAAAGTTTAAAGTTTAAAGGACTTTGTTATGTGTGGCATCGTTGACACCATCTTTCATCTTACTTTTTTTCCCGTCAATTTCTGTGCATTAAAATGTCAAAAACTAAAATTGAACTAACCATTTACCCAAAACTGCAGGTTTTCTTGTTAAACTGACTAAAACCAAACTGAAACAATCAAAAAAGCTGAAAAACAAAATAGAACTGTCAAAAAAGTTAAACTTTTATAATTGTGGTTCTCATAATCTTTCTGTTTTGTTCATTCTAATAAAAAGAGTTGGATGGGAACGGATTAACTTGTATGATCAGTGTGAAGCAGCGGCGAGCAATTATTAGTCCAAAACTAAATAAAATAGTCTTTTAAATCTGTACATTTCATGGTCTGTATGTCCGTATCTACGCGTCGACCCAGTGACCCTGACATGAGCATTTGCACTATTTTACCTTTCTTCATCGTTCAGCATCTTGTGCCGTAACCTCGCTGCTATAACGGTCAGATTTCCCACAAAGGGATGAATAAAGTTCATTTTGATTTCCACCTGTGTCTCTTCAGTAAAACAGACATGATTTAAAACATGATGTTTACAATCTTAGTGATGCTCTCTGCAGACACGGGAAAGAATACAAAGGTATTCTTCATTCAAAAATAGGTGAATAACATCCTAATGACCCTATGAGTGTTTTTAAATGAGGCTTCATTATCAAAATAGTCCGCTTAAACAACAAGAACATCATCCGGGAACCTCGAAAGGCATTTCAGGGAGATGTTTTCAGGAAGAGAAGTGGCTGTTAGTGAGACGGGATGGAAACCTGCCAAACAATTTTAGTACGTGAATTTCTGAAGTCAGTGGAAAAGGACAAAAACAAGCTTGTGGGGCTTGTGGGCGGGACTTCGGTCCCAGCGAGCCTGCCTTCACTCCTCCATGTGAAACGGATGTTGTGCTTTGACCATTTCCTCCCGATAAGCCGTGATGCCTTCCTGCTCGGCCTTTGTTCACTCAGGGTACGCAGCGAAGGAGAAACACACAACTCTGTGTGCACACACAGGACACGTCTCCGGGAGGACCCGCCCTGCCTGCGATGACATCACCGCTCCACCAAACGTCCTCAGACGTTACAGTTCTGACACTTGTTCGGATCTACGACAGCGTCGTCCATCTTTGACCGCCTGCTTCACCGACTCCCAGAATACCTGCAGCTGCATGTTCGGCGCACTAAACGTGCACCAGACGTGCGTGCAGAGCTCCAGGTGATTAAAGTTGCTTTGGTCATGAAAATTATGACTACATATCGTCGTCAACGAACCTTTATCACCTGAGGAAAATTAGACGAGACGCAACGAAAATGCTGGTCATGTGACGATAACGTTAATTAAATATATAATGCAATATCATAGAGGAATAAAAACTAGACTAAAATGTAGATTACAAAATAAAAACTATGTTAAAATGTGTCATTTTCGTTGACCAAACGAGCCGAAATGTTATAACGAATATCCTTAATAACCATGTTTTCAGTAGTTTCCTCTGGTTTAACTCTCCTGCTGGGTGACGTCACGTCCTCAATCCCAGTCGGGGAATCAGATCCAGAAGATGCAGCTGCAGAGTTAGAGGCTGATGCCGTTAACGCAGAGCTCTAGGTTCACGTCAATTAAAAACTAAGTTAAATAGAAAAAGGGGCCGACATCCACGCAGGGATCTTCTTTGGGGTTGGGAGAAGAAGAAGATCCATCTTTGGATACACTTTCCTACATAGACGTGGAAAAGAAAACCCAATGTGTCGTCAAAAAAGAAAAAGACGGGGAGAAATGCGGAAAAATAAATATGTTGTAAACTCAAATTAAAGTCTTCTGTATCTGGAATGAATGTATTCTTGAGTCTATAAGGTAACAATAATATAATAATAAGATAACCTTGTTTGAATTGTAAAATGGGTTTGGCTAAATAAACCAAAGTGTTCATGGACAATTCTGAGTAAAATCGACTTTTAGTCGACTGAAACTTGACACGACTAAAAGGAGTATGAACGTTGACTAAAACCAATAAAAACTAAAATGATAGCTTGACCCAAAGACTAGACTAAAACTCAAACTGAAACAGGCTGGCAGAAACGCCCCTCCAGGTGATGCTGCTGTAAATCGGGCCACGGCGACCTCACCTGGCACGCAGGAGCACTCGTAGCTGGTCTCCCCCTTCTGGATGCAGGTGCCCCCGTTGAGGCACGGCGACGGGTTGCAGGGCAGGTAGCGGCTCTCGCAGTGCTGGCCGATGTACTCCTGCGGGCACTGGCACCGGTAGCCGCCGACCTCGTTGATGCAGGACCCGCCGTGCCTGCACGGCGGCGCGCTCACGTCGCACTCGTTGACGTCTTCCTTGCAGGTCAGTCCGGTGAAGAAGGAGGTGCAGGTGCAGATGAAGACGGACTCAATGGAGGTGCAAACGCCGCCGTTGGCACACGGGTTGGAGGCGCAGGCGTCCGCTTTCGTGCAGTCTTTCCCTGCGAGCACACAGATTATCTTCACGATTGAATCTACAACTGACATCAAGTCAGACGGAGTGTCCTCCCTGTAAACGTCCGTCGGGTCTAGGGTTGCCAACCGTCCCTTGAAAAACGGAATCGTCCTGTATTTATACTGTAAACTAAAGTACACGTCCCGTTTTGAGCTGAAAAGGGACGCACTTTGTCCCGTATTACTGTGAGAGTCAAAAAATAGTCATAAAATGCCAATGGAAAATGGCATTGAGCTGTTGAGTTCATAAGTTATTTTTTTCTGTTTTACTAAAACTGTAGTCTACAGTCATGGCCTTTGAGGCACAAATATGTTTACAAGTTTTCTACAGCTTATCTGTTTCCAATTTTGTTATTGCACTATTAATGTGCACTATTACAGAATGGATGTTCTGCTTTCCTTCTATTGTTTTATATTAATTTATACAATTTTAAGTTAAGCAGGTCAGGTTTCTGTTTAAGAAAGATACTTATTTTATTCAGTTCATTTTGTTATTTTGTATTAAAGTGAATTGCTGGATAATAATTTGTTTTCCATGTGTTCATGGCATTCAAAAATATGCATCTAATTCAATTCAGGTTCGAGTCAAATAGTTAAAAAATCGTTTCACTCACAAAAAAAGGGGCTAAAAAAATTCACCAGGCCAGGAAGGGTGAAGGCAATCGGGGTGGCCGGCCCTGCCGATGAGGTGCCCCTTATTTATTTTTCAGGGAGTTGGCAACCCTAGTGGGGTCACATGTGTGATTACCTGTCCACCCGGGTAGGCAGCGGCACCTGTAGCTCTGCAGACCCTCCGGCTCGCAGCTGGCCCCATTGCGGCACGGGGAGCTGATGCAGACGGCGTTTACCGCCGTCGTGCAGAGGTGGCCGGCGTAGCCCGCTCTGCACGTGCAGTCGAAGTCCACATCGTTGCCCTTGGATACGGCGCGGCACGTGCCGCCATTTGTGCACGGCGAGTTGTTGCACGGGTTGGGGAACTGGCACCTGCTTCCTAGGAACCCATCCGGACACCTGGGGGAACCGGCAGGACGGTTAGCTGCAGGGCCGAGGCGGCTACATTCACGACCGCGTCACAGAGAAGCTTTTACATGAATCACGACACTTTAAATGCTCGGTTATCTACTTTATCGTTACTTTCTTTCAATAGAAAGTGCCACCGGTCCAGATATGATTAACAATGTCGATGTTTGTGTGTTAACTTGACATACGGTCACATTAGTTTTGGCGGCGCTTCATCTAAGTAAAATACATTTCCCTGGATTCATCCGTTCATAAATGTTGCTTTCTTGTCTCACATTTTCATCCTTTGTCTGATTTAACGGCCACATTCTTCTAAGAAAAGGTGGGAGCTTGAAATGTAGAAATTCAGAAAATGTAAAAAGGCTGCATCTGCAAGACTGTAAAAGTCTTTATTGGTTTAACATTAACATTAAAAAGAACTTCCACCTAATCTTCATCCATCCAGTGAAGCGTTCACGAGACTGATTCCTCAAGCTGGACCAGGAGAGATCCCTCCCTCGTGCACGACTGTGCTCATCAATCAGATACTTGTGCAGTTTAACAGCACAGAGAAGCTGCGCTCTTAACGGCGCCTCCATCCTTCTCCCATCAGCCCCATGAACAGAGGGAGGCGGGGCTCATGTCTCACATGTCTGAGTCCGAAACGCCGCTCGGACCCTGGCGAACAAGGGTCCGAGAGAGAAGAGGCTCGGATCACAGAGACACATCCACACGTCAGACATTACAATGGAAGGAGCGGAGGGGTTGTCCCTGGAAGACGAACACACACACACACAAACACGCACACACACACACACACATGCACGTGCATGAAGCAGAGACCCTGTTATTCAGGTCAGTTTCTGTGGTCATAACCGGATACTTCTAATCAGCTCTACTTGCACTTGTGCAACATTTAAGTTGTCTGCCTGTTCAACTTTCTTTTCTTTAGATTAAGTAGACGACACATGTCTGACCAGGGTCTGCAGCAAGAGCACCCATGTCACGGCTCAGCACAGCTCCAACCTGCCTTCCTCCCACAATCCCTCGTTCATCACCGTGAGATGCTACAGACTGATGTCAACGACGCTGCATGGCCGCCAAGGCTCTGAGCTCACAAACACGTAGCGTCTAACTAACAGCACCAGGGACGAGAACAACATAAAAGGATAAGTGGATAAAAAAGGACAGTATTTGGGACTCATGTCCCTAATCTGTCGGGACCGGAGCAAAGCAGCCGGCATGGCGACCTCCGGCACCTCTGGTCTGAAACGTGCTCCCACTGACCCTTTTGTTGGCGCTCATTCATCCCGCGGACAAGGCAGCGTCTGTGCTACAGTGTCTGAGCTATGAGCCAACATCACTGCGACTTCAAAGCGCCGCGCCGCCACTTCGGCCCTTGTAATTCTTTCCCCCCCTCGCTCGAGTCCCTGGGGCGGCAGGCGAGGGATGAGATGGGAAGTTTCACAGCACAAGTCTAGAAATCAGGTTTATTTAACATTGTTGTGTTTAACTCTCATTTAGAGACGAGGTCCAGCGCAACATTCCTGCGGATGCGACAGCGTGACATTAAACACCCAAAGTCCCTCTCAAATACCTGACGAGAGCCACTGTGTCTGTTAACCCCGAGGCGCTAGCGGCTCCGTGTCCCCAAACATTCCCAGGGTGTCCGTGCGTGCATGTGTGTGGGGGGGGATTAGTGGGAGGGGCCGAGCTGTGGCCCCTCCGCAGTGCGAGGCCTGTGTTTAGACAGGGTCCACCTCTCAGGGGATTACGTAGCCGCAGGACCGCGGCAAGGAAAAGACAACATCTCATGCTAGAGCGCCTGCTGCATAAACAGCGCCGGGGTCAAGAGTGGCCCCTTGGCTCCGACGCTCAGATACAACCAGCTGGGGGGGAACCAGGACTTTGTACCTGCAACACATCTCTGCAGACTTCCACCTGCCTCATGTAGACATGAACACCTGCATCCCATCTCATCTAGCAGCGAATCTACCGTAGCCTCTCTTTCAGGTCGAATCGGAGCCTTTAATGCAGGTTTCTCAGTGAGCAGCTGGTGCTGCCGTGGACCGGAGCGCTCTCAAGGCTTTTACACAATTCCACATCGCGTTATTTCTAATTATTGGACCAAAGAAAATACACAGCAACTAGATATAAATAAAAAGGAACACTTCAGGTACCGTGTAGTGAGTTTAAAAAACTGAGGTTTTCGGCGAAAACAAGATCTTTTGATTCGTCCGTCCACATTCATCCAAAACAGACATTTTTTGTAATTTACGCTTGGTTTTGGGATGAAATGTATTCCTGTGATTCTCTCTGGTTAGCAGATGTCTCTTTTACAACTTTTACACACCGCTTAAGCATTTTAAGATGAATAAATAAACGCTTTTGCGATTGTAGCTATGGGTTGTAGCTGCTGCCGAGCCGACTTTGTTTTGTAAGTACGGATAGGATTTCCACCAGTTTGGGGATAAAAATATGCTGCACCCTCACTGCACTACAAGTGTTCAGCTCGGTGGCGCAGTGGGTTAAGCAGCGGCTCATATACTGAGGCTACAGTCCTCCTCCTGCAGCGGTCGCAGGTTCGAATCCCGGCCCGTGCACCTTTGCTGCATGTCATCCCCATTCTCTCTCTCTACCCCTTTCCAGTCTGCAACTTCGATAAAGGGCCACTAGATCCCCAAAAAATCTTTAAAAAAAAAAAAAAATAATCCAGTGATTTAAATTTTGATATGAGGCAAGTAAAAACTACGCTTTTTCCATTGATGTGAATGAGATAGATGGCTGTTTTGAAGGAGCGACGGAGAAAGATTTTTCTGATTGGTCAGTCAGGGACCAATCAGAAGGCTGACAAAGGGTCAATTATAAAACACTACAGGGCACTTTGGGGTTCAGTATCTGCCTTCAAGGACGTTTGACACAAACTCAGCCCTGAAAAGTTCAGGTTATGCAGATCAGCTATCCCAGCGCCTTCAACCCTTCTCACTGAGCAGCCTGTGCTACCGTGGTCCGCTCCACCGTACCGGAGCGCTCTCAAGGCGGCCTTTTACACTATTCTGCAACTCTAGAGACATGACCTCAGCTCTGAAAGGTTAAGGTCATGCAGATCAGCTGTCCCAGTGCCTTCATCAACCCTTCAACGCTGTTTGAAAGGTGGTTTCTTTGGCTTCTTTTTTTAAATTAATTTGTTAGCAGATTACACAATAACTATAAAGCCAAACTCCACTGCACCGCTGAGCAAAAGAGTTTAATCTAAATTACAAAATAAAGCAATGATCTTGGTGGAGGATGTGATTGTTTTTTTCCCTCTTTCTATCTAATGAATGAAATCATTTAATGACATGTAAATCTGCTTAAGTTAAATGCCATTGTATCTGGATCATCTCTTTATTTTTGAATGTAGGTTTATTCTCCATCTGCCAGGTAAATGAAGCAATCCTAAACTGATTACCGGCCTACAGAAATAATTGGCGGAAATTGTGTGAAATAATCGCGGCCGCTTTTCCCAAGATGACAGATAATCTGATAAGCGGCACTGGACCGATGGTCAGGATCAATAAAAGCTCTGATGCTGACTGACCCAGTTGGAACAAATATGAAACCAAAATCATTTTTAAAAAAGAAAGCAAGTTTAATACATCCACACAAATAAACTGAATATAACAGTCACCAAGAATCAATGTCAAAAGTCACCAAGAAATCCGTCATGACTTATGACCAGCTTACTTGCGTTTAGGAGAGTAAACATTTAATTAAGATGTAATCTGATGACTGAAACCGCGCTGGACGTCGTCCTCAAAATCAATCCTGTCATTAATCAACATGCAAATTATTGTACATAATCGACATTCATCCTCATTCGGCCCCACAGCCAACAGTGAAGGCATGCGCGTGATGGTTGAGGGGGGGGGGGGTCACGAGCACATAAACACCAGATCTGGCTGCTGGGGGGCCCGTCCGGCTCAGCCCCAGCGGTGGCGGCTGCGCGGGTCGTGAGGCGCCGCACGAGCTCGCCGGGAGCAGGTGCGCATGTTAATGAGGAGACGGCAGCTGCTGCCCTGGTCAACCCCCCCCCCCCCCCCCCCCCCACCCCCATTCCTCCAGCCGTGGCCCTGCGAGTGCACAAAATGTGCACTGCAAAAATCATGTCATTTTAATCATTTTTTTGGAAGGAATATAGGACAAGCTATTTTTAATTTTAGGAAAATATCCAAAATTGCTATTTTTCTTTCTTGCAGGACCTCCATGGTTGTGCCCCCCCCCCCTCCTCTGTGTAGTTAGTAGAGAAATGAGGAGCCAGACAAGAGGAGGAAAAAGAGGGAGAGAGCGAGCGGAGGATGAGTGGGCCCATTGTCTCTCCATTCAGAGTTGACCACAAGCCAGGCGCATTCAGCTGTCACACCTCCTCTTTCCTCTCCTTCCCCTCCTCTGTCTCTGAAAAATCTTTCTCTGCATCTTCTTTCATTCCTGAACTGCCGCCCCCTCCCCTTTTTTCCCCCCCTGCTCATTATTGGTTTCACTTCCTCCGTTCAAATCCGTACAATTGCTGGCATCCACGGCACCTTCTTTCCCTCCAAAACGCCCCGCTCACTCGCCTCTGTCGGTTCCTGCGATGCCACATTCAGCCTCACAAGTCTCCCCTGACCACTGCTCACACTCCCCACCGACGTCCTCGAGAGCTGCCCCACCTCCAGCGTTTAGAGAAAAAGCCTAAAGTGCAAAACACACAGAAGCCATGGGCCAAACAATAGAGCCTGAATGAAAGGAAACTGGAACCAGCTTGGCTGGGCGTCTCAAAGAGGAAAACGCAGAAAGGAGCGTCAGGTTCACTGTGAGAGGCTCTCCAGGTCTCCATCTCGGGAGAAGGTCCCTGGCAAGTCTCTGCCCTCCCAAAAACAGCCCCAGCGTCTCACACCGAGGCCCAAAAGACAAACAGACCGATCCCATGCACACATGCCTCCGAGCACGTGGACCCTCTGTTCAAACACGGGCTCGGACCGAGGTGCGAGCGGTAAGTCAACTGCAGCACACGCTGGGCAAAGAATGCCAGCAGTTTACTCTTTAACTTGGCGAGAGCCTGTCAAATACACATTCAGCACAAAAACAGCTTTGAACCGCCTCGACGGGAGCTCGCATGTTTAAAAAAAGCTGCATGAGAGACAAGACATCCAGCAGCTCCTTTATGGAGTCTTTCTGCGGTCCAGAGCAAACAAGAGCGAAGCAGCTGCTTCAACAGGGGAAACCTGCCGGCAGCAGAGAGGGATCAACTCAACAGCAGCAGGTAAACCTGGTCTGCTGGAAAGGTAAATAAAGACGACATAAAAAGAGGGGCACAAATCAGAAGCTGAGCAAATATCAGGTGTTTGGGAGGTATCGTATAACTGCATGGGAGGAGTGGAGCTATCTCCGCGGTGAGGCCGATACTGTTATTATCTCGTCCGTCATCCCGGCCCAGAGGCCCTCATTGTCCTCCTCGCCGCTCGCTTCTGGCTCATCTCTCCTTCAATTGCTGCCGCGGTAGCCCATGGCAACCGGGTCTGCGCCGCTGATGCTACGCATGACGGGGCCGGGCGGGCGGCGGCCCGAGCCTGCAGCAGATGTTGTGGTGACATCTGACCCGGGGCCAGGCGTCGCTCTAAAGGGGTTTTCCTCAGCGTTGGCCCGGTCTGCCATCTGCCAGCGTTCTGAGGTCCCGCGCAGATGGAGGGAGTGTGTGTGTGTGTGTGTGGCTACACATGTGCACTGATACGAACCTGGAGCACACAGATGCAGGCGGCTGCATGGCCTGCAAGCTTTGTAAGGAGCTTAGCGAATTAGGTTGGACGTTCATTCAATTATTTCACCGCGTAAAGCTCTGTGAGACGAGTCTCGTGGAGATGTCAGTGTCTGCTTCCATCTCTCTAAACAACACATCAATTCGAGTGCCTTTGAAAAATTAGCCAGTGCAGTGAGATGGTTGAGAGCTGCAGCACGGCCAGGACACCTGCGCAAGGACGTATACGAGTTAACAGACCTCTCAAATCTGCTGATTAAAGTGTGAGAACAATATTCTCTCAAACAATCAGATAAAAAATAAAGGATCATTTGGAATTTAGAAACATGATTTGATGCAGATTAGTTCATAAAGTTGAAGTCTGACCAGTAATTTTATGCAATATTTTGTCTTTTTTTTTGTTTTTGTTGAATTTATTTTATAATCCCCCCTATTTACACCACGTTCTAAAGTGTGCTCGTAATACGCACCGTAAAAAGACAGAGGAAAAAGACAGCCGAGAAGTTCAAGAAGGAAATGCAGAGCAGGACAGGAAGTTGCAGCCAGACTCGAACCAGGAACTTTTTGCATCTTATCCACTGAAACCTTCACACGGCACAATCTCTAACTCTACCACTTTGTTTCTGTCTGCCGAACATCTCCGGTTCTCAGCGCTGAAGCGCTTTCATGTGTGTTGATGAGTCGAGTCGGATTGTGTTAGTTTGTTTGTGTCGCTCTGACGTCTCGATTTGTCCCTCCCGTCTCTCCAGGACTGCTTCTCATTTCCTGGCTAAAGTCCCGCTTCAGTCTTGTCTGATCCGTTTTAAAAGCCTTGCCCAAGAGCCCGGGGGGCCCCTCTTCCTCCCTGCCCTTCCTCTCTCCTCCTGGACCCCCTTTTAGTTTGGTGTTCAGTGTATTTGTCCATCCTGCCGCTGGAGAAGAAAAATCACGACCAAGTTTACTGGATTTAAAAAAAGAGCCACATCGGCGTCACATCGTACCACAGCAGAAGTTCACGGTACACGGCTTTCATGGCCGCTGCCACCGATCTATTGAAATAAAAATAGCCTCCAGTGAAACCAAATCTGGCAGAGAGCAGGGTTGTTGTTTGTTGTGGATGTGAAGCCAAAGTCACCGCGGAGCCCAACTGGTTGCAGAAATTACAGGGCAGCGCTCCACCTCTGGCCCTCTCCTTATGTTCATCCTGCTTTTCCTTCCTCTCTAATCGTGCAGGACAGCTGACCTGGCCGGCGCACATCTGGCAGGCTTCATTACAGAGCCTGCAGTGATGTTGATGGCCCGGCCCGTGGGAAGCCGCCGGACCCCCAGGGACCAAACACTCAAGCAAGTGTGAGGTTTTTGTTGTTTCTTTTTAGTCGAAGCTGCTCTAATGACTTCTATCTGCCCACTTTATGAGGCTGGGAACCACTTAGAGGCTTTCCGGGGGTCTGATGACGTCGCAGGACCCGCAGGTTGTCGGCGTACACGTCAACTTATGGACTTAAACACAAACGTCCTGCCTGCACCGACTGATTCTTTTTACAGTTTATAAGCATCATATAAACTGTTTGTTCAGTGTGAGAACAGTCAGAGATGCTGGAAGGACATAAGATGCCACAGTTGTGTGACAGCAATGATTACGCGGTTCTGAAGTTAGATCTTTGATCACTGGAGAGTCGAGAGTCGAAAGCCGATAAATTTTACTGGACAGGAAACTTTCAGCACGATAAGTTGCCACGGATAAACACAGATATAACCTTTGTTGCGGGTACTTTTAAAGTCAGAAAGTGGGGCTGTGACTTCACCGGAGCAATCTGCTTACATCCTGGCACCGTTGGCATGTTAACAGATAATTCAGCTATTATCTGCCTCTGCTTGTGCATTTGTCATGCACATTTAGGGCATACAGGTATATTTTACCAACATACTCCAGGAGTAGGCCACCCTGGGTAGATGGCCGCTGTCCTGCATGTTTAAGATGTTTTAGACGTCACCTCGCGGCAACACAACTGATTCAAATTGATGGTCTAAAAGATGTAGGACCCTGGTCCTCAAGGACCGGGCTGCCTACCCGTGAAATAATAATAATAATAATAATAATAATAATGATGATACGATAATAATAATAATAATAATAATAATAATAATAATAATAATAATAATAAACATAATAATAACAATAATAGCAGCATCTAATCCATAAATATATCTGGAAGTCAGCTATTGGAGCCTGTAATTTTTTTCTTGCCACTGTTTGGCTTATGGTTTTTCTCCCACTAGGGGAGTTTTTACCTGCCATTGTTTATGTAATAACTGCTCTGGGGTCATGTTCTGGGTATGGGTCTCTGTAAAGCGTCTAGAGACAACTTTTGTTGTATTAGACACTATATATATAAAATTGAATTGAATTGAATTAATTGTCATTATTTCCCTCTTTTATTTCCCCTGTTTTCCATCAATGGTACGACTTGGATGCGAGTGACTTAGTGATCCAATGAGAGTGACTGGGAGGTAAAAGCACACCTGGCTGTTTCTAAACGCAGCTGAACGGCCCAAACCACAAGTAATCTTGGTTATTATGCGGCGTGCTCCTGTGTGGGCGCGTCGTTCATGGTTGTTGTACTGTCACCCTCAGGCAGGTGGTCTGGCTGGAGGGGAATAAAAGAAATGAGGAAGTGCTCCACGCACACGTGCACACCCACACGTGCACACGCAGGCCGACTGGCTGTGACTACGATCAACGTTTAGGTGATTTAACTCAGAATATGCCGAACGGGAGGCTCGAATATCCATAGGCAACCTGCGATGAGGTTTTTTTTCCTGCCACCAAGTCACCTCTTTCGGCCAGAACTCTCCTCTCACCCGGCACTGCCTTGCCCAAGGGAACCCGACACTGGCGGCAGCGGCCATATAAAAGCTTTGCACTATGAGCCTCTCGTTGTTTGATGATATGATCAGATACGGCACCTTTTCTTCCCTCAGGCTGCAAAGAGGCTGCTTCCTGAATCTGAATAGAAATGCCAGAGGGGGGGGGTGTCTGACTGGAGCAAACAGAGCTGCCATTGAAGAATGCCCAGAAGTCCTCTAGATGGCTGCTGTTTTACCTGAAGTCACAAACGTGTTTCACCTTCAAATTTCAAAGTAAATAACTTGTCAAATTCTAATCTGAAAAAAAAGCTTTCAAATTTTTAAAAAGCTTCACTTCCGTCGGTCCAAAAATGTCTCAAAATCTCAGCGAGATTAATAGTGAGCTCAGTCATCTCGGCTGTAAGTTTGGATCCTTCGTCAATAATGCGACTCAGATCCAGAAACTCGTCATCACATCACTGCGCCATCAACAGGTTGTCAGAGAAGGTATGTCCTCTCGTGGCAGCATCCATCCTCGCCTGGCATCGCGCCGGCCGTTCATCTCTCACCCCCCCAGCTGCTCTGAGTCCAGCGTCCATTGTGCTGCTGGAATCTGCACATCGTTTCTCCTGGTCCGACCCGACCCGGCTCTGTCACTGAGTCCTGCTGCTGCCAGGCGTCTGCAGCAAAGCAGCAAAGCAGAGGCCTCCTGTCCTGCAGCTCTCCGGAGATAAACACTCCAGTCAGAATGTCACCGGGCCAAAGCAGATATGAGGGGCAGATGGCATTTATGGTATGCCAAGCAGGCATCTCCGACAGACTAAATAAAACAAAAGCATCCGACGCCGCTGATTTAACCTCAACAGCACACTTGAGCTCCAGAGCGGCAGCTGTGTGGTTGAGGTGAAACCCAATCTCAGTCCTGCAGAGAACAAAGGAACGCCTGGAGAACAGTGAAGCTCCTCATCTTCCACCAGATCGTTCTGAAGGTTACAAACAATTCACTGATTTAAAGTGACGCACTTCACGGTCTTAGACCTTCAGCACCGTCGAGTCTTCAGCAGGATCCACCTGCTTGCAGGTGTTCTGGGTGTCCACGTCCAGCGGCGACGCTTCAACCATTGCCATGGAGATCTGTCAGTGGTTGACATTTCCCCCAGTTTGTTTCTGTTTTGCCCCACCTGTGTCCCATTTGCCCTGATTGTCTGCACCTGTGTCTCGTTATCCCCTGTGTATATCTGGTCTTGTCATTCCCTTGCTCCTTGTGGTTCCGTACTGTGTTTTCCTCCATGTGTCCTGCCAAGTTTTTCCTCCAGTTTTCTGATCCCTGTTTCTGTGTATTGATCCTGCTAAGCAGCGCTTTGGTTTTTGGTCCTTGCCTTTTTTTGGAATAAACCCTTTTTTGTTGAACTCCTGCCTCTCGCTCTCCTGCATCTGGGTCCTCACCACACCAGTCGTGACAGAGATCACTGATCCCAAAGATCACCAAGAAGGACGTCCGTGGACCTCGTCTGGAGGCCGATCTGTTCACCTCTTCAACTGTTTCAACGGGAAGGTCGGTTTGTTTGACTTTGGTAAAGTAGAGGACCCGAATCCAAGACCGGAACCCAGGACCCGAATCCAAGACCGGAACCCAGGACCGGAACCCAGGACCAGAACCCGAACCCAGGACCCGAACCCAGGACCCGAACCCAAGACCCGAACCCAGGACATCCACGGACCTGTGTGTATTCTGCCCGTCCGGCGCAGTCCAGATTTAACACTTTATTGCATCTGACGTGTCAAAAATGACGGCTTTTCACTTTAGGGGTCAGATTATGGTTCTGGAGGAATGAAAAATGATTTCTTCATAGAGAGTGGGCCGGTCCAATCCAATAATGGTCTGGGGGATCGATACTAACGTAAATCAGTGGTCGGATACGTCCAGTTCCTGATCCAGTCAAGAACTGGGCGACTCCCGTCAGTGCTTCCTCGCCTCATACTGGAAACTAAAGGTCAGACTCCCCCTCCCCCAGAAATACTGCTGACACCTTCAACCTGGTCCTGCCAAGTCTGATAACGGTATTTGCGTTTATGTCAGGGTGTGGTTGTTGAGGACCCAAAAGCAGGAGAGCAGGAGGCAGGAGTTCACAAAACAGGGTTTAATTAACAAAAACCAAAACCAAAAGCGCTGCTGGGCAGGATCAAAAAGGGCAGAACAGAACTAGAGGAGAACATGGAGGGAGCAAACAGTACGGACCGACAAGGAGCAGGGGAAAGACAAGACCAGATATACACAAGGGGATAACGAGACACAGGTGCAGACAATCAGGGCAGATGGGAAACAGGAGGGACAGAACTGAAACTCAAAAACTGGGAAGTGTCAAACCCTGAAAGTTTAACTCTTAATCCCGCAGCACCTTCGTGAGAATAACATTTCACCCCCTTTCAAAGCATCTCCAGAACAAATCACTGCCAACAAAACCAAAGCTGTATGCAACAGAAGATGAGTTTGTAACTTAAGCAGAACTTTTCAACATTAAACCTCAAAGACACAGCTTTATGCCTGAGTGCCCGATCGTTGGCAACCTCTCTGATCCCACAGTGACAACAGGGGGGGGGGCTGAAACACACGACCAGGCTGAGCTTCATGTGCCGCTCAAACCTCTTCACAACCACAACCATGCCCGTCTCCGCGTTTAATTGGAGGAGCTGGAGGACAGTGCCGGGGTACAATGATGGCTTTGAGTGTGTGTGTGTGTGTGTGTGTGTGTGTGTGTGTGTGTGTGTGTGTGTGTGTGTGTGTGTGTGTGTGTGTGTGTGTGTGTGTGTGTGTGTGTGTGTGTGTGTGTGTGTGTGTGACGAATGAATAAACGACCAGACCAAATTAAGATGTGGCGGGGAGCCGACATGACTGGCCACTTGTTGCAGCGAAGAAGCTCTGACCTGATGCTTCTGCTCTATCTACTCCAGCTCTATCTGCTGTTGCTCTATCTGCTGCAGCTCTATCTGCTGTTGCTCTATCTGCTGCAGCTCTATCTGCTGTTGCTCTGGCTGCTACAGCTCTATCTGCTGTTGCTCTATCTGCTGCAGCTCTATCTGCTGTTGCTCTATCTGCTGCAGCTCTGTCTGCTGTTGCTCTGGCTGCTGCAGCTCTGTCTGCTGCAGCTCTATCTGCTGTTGCTCTGGCTGCTACAGCTCTATCTGCTGTTGCTCTGGCTGCTACAGCTCTATCTGCTGTTGCTCTATCTGCTGCAGCTCTATCTGCTGTTGCTCTATCTGCTGCAGCTCTATCTGCGCCAGGGTGAAAATACAGCCTAGAAAAGATGGGTAAAGGCGGGTCAGAAAAGACCTTGAGAAACTAGTATATGTTGGTTGACTTGTGAACCGTAAGCACACACGCGCATCAGAAAAAAGGCACTTTTCTCAACAACAAAAACAACAACAAAAGCATCCAGCCTCAGCCATCTGTCCAGGGCACTCAGAAGGTACTGAGGAGCATTGAGGAGGGGACACAATCCCAGGAGAAGGGGTGTGGGGGGGGTTTGAGGGTCCCTCTGGGAAGCCTCCCCCAGATTAGTCACACAGAATTAATGGCAGCGCAGAACAATGGTCACCGAGCTTCTGGCGAACCCAGCTGTCGCTCCATGAAAGAAAAGAAAAACAAGATTTAGGTCTAGAGAGTCTGGCTGCAGAGTGTGATGGCAGCTTCACACACACATGCACAGTTATGCACACACACACATGCACACACACACACCAGCAGTATCCCTCCCTGACCCCTGTCCTCATCAATGTCCTCTCTTTCTGTGGCAGCTCTCCAACCATTTGCCTCCAGAATCAGCGCCGGTGGTGTGAGTCGTTCACCCCCGAGAGCCTTCACGTCTCAACTGTCACCTTTCCTCTTTCAGTATTCACAGTTTCTTTTCTCAGAAGACAAATGGAGACGTTAGACCTACTTGCACTCCCCGGTGCCATCTGGAGCCGCTTCACACGTCCCCTGGTTCAGACACGACTCTGTGGAGCATCTCAGACCTGCAAGGGCAAAGTTTCAGTACACGTGTCTCTTTACTCCGTCGCTATTTGGTTGCTAGAAATCTTTTGAGGTGGTGCAGCTAGGGTTGCCACCCGTCCCGTAAAATACGGAATTGTCCTTTATTTGAGAAAAAAATGTTGCGTCCCGTATTGAACTAATACGGGACACGATTTGTACCGTATTTTCATTAACTTTTACACCATATTCTAGTTGAATTATTGAAATAAATTAACTTTTACACCATATTCTAGTTGAATCATTGAAATAAATTAACTTTTACACCATATTCTAGTTGAATTATTGAAATAAATTAACTTTTATACCATATTCTAGTTGAATTATTGAAATAAATTAACTTTTACACCATATTCTAGTGGAATTATTGAAATAAATTAACTTTTACATCATATTCTTCACCTGTAGGCTATATTACATCTGGGCTGATATGGACATACGTAGCATAGGAGGCTATTTCAGCTGCTATATGGTTGTCTGTACAGTCATGCAAGTTCAATGCTATTAAAGCACTTTAAACTTTAAATCAAAGCATTTTGTTTTTTCATATAAAATAAACACATTTTTATTCAGTTTAGAAGTTTTGGGGCTTTTTTTTTTGGCTCCTGCACTGCTGAAATCAGGGCATCCCTTATTTCTATTTCTGAAAGGTGGCAACCCTAGGTGCAGCAGTTTGCAAATATCTGTTTCTCTCAAGGGAAATTGGAAATAGCGCAGAGATTACGCAAAAAAAAGTGAAGTCTGCGCGACTCTAAGTGGTATTTTTGTGGTTAAAACAGGGCTTGACAGCACATTGGTAATAGCCTCGTCCCAGAAGTATGAGTCACTTTAAAAAAAAAGCAACACAACATTGCTATTATATTGAAAAAAAGAGGGGGCGATAAATGCACCGAATCCAAACTGCCCGGGCTCGCATTTACGCACGAGTGAGAAAAAGTTTCTGCAGTTTGAGAAAGGAAAAGTGTGGTCATTGCAACTAATAAGTCACCTAAACCTGTTCAAATCGGACACTTTGATGTTAAAGGAGTAATAAAAGGCATGAAATTAAACTTCCTCGTCCTTAAAGAGTGAGAAAACAAGGTTTCTCCGTTACTCACCGCGTGTTGCGCCTGTCAGCGACAAGAGGAAAGTTAGTTTCACCAACACAGTATGCATCCCTTCTGCTTTAAAAAGATTGTACTAATCCACTTGGGCTTTTTCATAGATCCGATAGTGTGTCTTCCTCCTCGACAGGTAAAATCAGTAGAAGTTGCAGTTCATCCTCGAGTAGATTCCACAGAGGCAGGAAAAAAGCAGAACCAGAGAGGGACGCGGACCGCGGGAGAGATGTTGTCACTTCAAGTCCCGAGTCGGGAGTGATCGGAGGAGCGCAGGTCTCCATCCGCTGCTCCGGGGGGAGGGTTCCTTCCAGGGCCGCGCCGACGGACCAGAGCAGCCCAACAACCCCCCCAACACACACACCACACACACTTCAGCAAGAGTTGCTGAGGAAGTTTGTTTCTGCGTGTCCTCCGGCGGTTTCCCGCAAAAAACACATGTGGGTCATCAGTAGGGTTGCCACCTTTCAGAAATAGAAATAAGGGACACCCGATTTCAGCAGCGCAGGAGCCAAAAGAAAGCCCCCAAACTTCTAAACTGCATTAAAAAGTGTTTACTTTATATGAAAAAACAAAATGCTTTGATTTAAAGTTTAAAGTGCTTTAATAGCATTGAACTTGCATGACTGTACAGACAGCCAACCATGCTAGCAACTGAAATATCCTCCTATTCTATGTATGTCCACATCAGCCCAGATGTAGAATATAGATACAGGTGAAGAATATGGTGTAAAAGTTAAATTATTTCAATAATTCAACTATAATATACAGAGCGCAGCAGGTCCTGTTGTCCCGCCACAAAGATTTTGCTGGCCTTAATGTTTCCTGTGTTCTATTTTGTTCATTATTGCTAAATTTAGTGTTGATGTGTGTGTGACAGACTTGTCTATGGGGCGTTAATGAAAATACAGGACAAATCGCGTCCCGTATTTGTTCAATACGGGACAAAACATTTTTTTCTCAAATAAAGGACAATTCCGTATTTTACGGGACGGGTGGCAACCCTAGTCATCAGTCCAGTGGTTTTCATCAACCCCACTTGTCCTAACTCCTGAAACTTAATTGTTGCACTTTTAATGTTTCTCTGGCTGCTGTCTTGGCCAGGCTTCCCTTGAAAAAGAGGTCATTGTATCTCAATGGGACTGACCTGGTTAAATAGAGGTTAAATAAATAAAAAAAACTCTAATTTGTTACAACTCTATGATTATGAATTAGCTAGCAGCCACAACAGCTCAGCTAGTCCGTAGACTATAATAAAAAAATGGAGGAAGCATTAAGTCACGTTGTTATGGTGCGGTCTGGCTTTAGGACCTACCATCATTTCTTAATGAGAATCATCGAACAAAATTGTGGAAAGTTTTCAGGTTCTCAAAGTTTAATGAAAAAACGGTACAGTTTAAACCTCAGATTGTACAGAATTAGCAGTTTTATGCCCGAATGTGAAATAAAAAAGTGCAGCAACTGAAAAGTAGTTCTAAAACCGTAAAAAAAATTGTAACTGAGGCTAAATCTCCTCAACAACTCCTCCACAAAAGTGGTGGGTGACAAACACATCGGTTCCCATCAGCTGAGAGCCAACGGTCTATTCTCTTGTTTGGAACGGTAAATGACAAACAAGTGTCTATGATTTTTGTCTTTGAAGCTGGAACGCAGTCGATATGGCATTATGCTCCGTTTTGTACGTAAATAATAAATAAACTTGACCTAAATTGGCACTTCCGTTTCAAGCGGTCACATGTTGCCTTAAGTCAGTTCATCCACTAGGGGGCAGCGCTGAGGGCAGAGTTCACGACCAAGAAGAAGCGGTTTCAGCAAACATGGCAACGGTGGAGAAGATGATGAACGTTCTTACAAAGACACATAAAAAGAGGAGCGCAGTAGTGACTGCACAGTGGCATGTGAACTCCTCTTCTTTTTCTCTGGTTTGTTTCTTTTGCTGGTGGCATGTTAGCTATACTGCTCATCACTGCCCCCACGATTCACAGAAGGTATCGCTCTGTTTGCTGAGTCAGGATCTGCAAGGGCCCTGAAAACAGACCAAGCAACGCACGTAAACCGCAAATGAAACGGACCAAAGGGTCTTCGTCCTAACCATAACCCTCCGAGCATGAAAAGACCTTAACACGATCTGACCTTGTCCTGCAAAACTATGGTCGTCTTCCGAAACTACGCATGATGCTACTATTCTGAACTGGCCGTGTCAAATATAGTAAATAGTAAAAATCGTGCAGTAATAAAGTAATCTTTTATATGCAGAAGACCTCTGACTGTTTGCTTCTTCCAGGAAAACTTCTTGCAGCTGAGCTGACCAAGTTACATCCCACAAAGCAACACAGCAGTGCAGCGAGAGCCACTCAGCAAGACTTTGAGATGGTTGTTAAAGAGTAAATATGTAGAGATATGTAGAGTGTAAGAACACTTTTTACGTTTAAACAAAGGGTGGTACCATAAAACGATGCAAAAACATATCTAAGTGACCAAGAACATCTTGACTCGAGTGAACATTGTCTTTGGAGTTCTCTAGCAGCCTTGCCGTCCCTCCTGGTAGCAGCTGGGAACCTCAGCGGTGACACATGAAGAAACGCTGACACGAGCAACACGAGTTTCACTCAGCAGATCTGCACGATCAGCACAAGCAAGAACAGATTCTTATCAGGGGGGTGTGAAGAAGGTCTGAGTAGTTTCACACAGGTAACCAAAAGGTATGAGGGACATACTGTAGTTCTTCTTTAGCGTGCGTTCACACCTGAGAGACCGGCTTCTCTCACTACACTGAAAACCCTCCACACACAGAAGTCAAATGCTCTCTGGGATTAAACACATTCGTAATTCCTCTGAAACTGTCCCACAAATTTGAAACGCGTTTATTTTGTAAATATGCAGCAAGGTAGTTCCTGTTGACTGTTCAAAATTAATATTTGTCCATAAAGAGGCAAGGAAGCATTTGTGAATCCCTTGAAATAACCTGTTATTCTGTATTTACTTGCTTTTTTATTATAATCTATTTTTTTGTGTTATTGTTCTTGCTTATGTTTATATTTCCATTCTTTTTTTTTTTCACTTAAGAGAGCCAAGTGAACCGAAGACAAATTCCTCATGTGTGCTGAGACAAAAAGCGATCTGTTCGGATCTTCGTGTAAATCGCAACAATTGATAAAGGAAATGTGCCGATCACTCACAAATAACTGTAATTTGTTGAGTCTTTATTGAACAGACCCATTAAACACCCTGAGTGCTGGATGAAAAATCAAATCAAATCAAAGTTTATTTATACAGTTCTTTTCATACGGTAGTAATGCAAAATGATTTACATAATAAAATCAACATTTAACATGTAAAAACTCACACACTCGTGGTTAATCTGGTCATTAATCTGGTCATTTTCACACACATCCACAGATTATTACCCACAGAGCACACATATACCGCCGAACATGTGCAGCCTAAATCTACACCGATCTGTGCGTATTTGTTCCAACCAACATAATCAGATTAAGATACTGTTATGAGGGTATTGTTATGCAAATGTATATGTCTGAATATCTTTCCCATGTTAAGCTCTTAATGAGATTGTGGTCAATTAATATGAGAACTTTAAAGGGTGTTTGGTGTCATTGTCCTGCAGAAAGAGACGGTTGGGGAAGGTTTCCGCTCGAGGTGTTAAGTGCTGGGTCCGAGTTTGTTCATCAGCGTGTTCAGGTGATGCCGATCACTGCTCATGACTGTTATTTCCCAGGCGAGCAGGAAGCACATGTACCTGCAACAAAAGATCAGAAGATCAAAGTAATAAATACTGATCATTAAAAAAATAAAAGAATCATGCACCTTTCTTCCAAGTGTTATACTTGAAGAATAAATCTGAACTGCAACAGAATCCATCACTATTGTGCTGTGGTCCTTTGTGGGAAGAGGGGGGAAATGTGTTTATTGTACCACATTGTGAGGTCGGGAGTAAACAGGATTTATGTTGATTTCCTTCTCATTGTGTTCATCTGGGGGTTGAGGTCTGTCCCCTCCAACTGGGACAGCACAGATGGAAAGCTCCTTCCTACTTTGTTAGTCCCAAAAAGACTGAGATAGCAGCTCAGGTTTGAGTGAAATAGGAGAATTACACCTCAGCGACCCACATCATGGTTGGTAGAGTCACGTGAAAGTCATTTATGTCACTGCAGATGCTGGTCTTTAACCCTTGTAGCCACGGTGACTTTCATCTCAGTCCCATATCAGACCAGTTACCTGGGATTCAAAGCTAGAACCAGCACTGTGTTCAGTTTAAACCCGTCGTCCTCACGGACACTCACAGGTCTCACGGTGGCTCTGAACACAGACGAAGCAGAAACATTCATCCAACATATTGTTGATCATGTGACGCCGTCCACCCACAACGTTATGGCCCCTGACATATGACGTGAGTAAACAGCTCATCTTGTTGTTCTGCTAGTTAAACCTGTGTCCCTGCGTTCACATGAATGCAACGTACCAATATCACCCATCACACCAACCTCACTCATCTCACCCATCACACCAGTCACACCAATCTCACTCATCTCACCCATCACACCAATCTCACCCACCACACCAGTGACACCCACAAGACCAATGACACCCACCACACCAATCTCACCAATCACACCCATCACACCAGTCACACAAATCTCACTCATCTCACCCATCACACCAACCTCACTCATCACACCCATCACACCAGTCACACAAATCTCACTCATCTCACCCATCACACCAATCACACCCATCACACCAATCTCACCCATCACACCAATCACACCCATCACACCAGTGACACCCATCACACCAGTCACACCCACCACACCAATCTCACCAATCACACCCATCACACCCATCACACCAGTCACACAAATCTCACTCATCTCACCCATCACACCAATCACACCCATCACACCCATCACATCAGTAACACCCACCACACCAATCACACCAATCACACCCATCACACCCATCACACCAGTGACACCCATCACACCCATCAAACCAGTCACACCGACCACACCAGTCACAACAATCTCACTCATCTCACCCATCACACCAGTGACACCCATCACACCAATCACACCCATAAACCCAGTCACACCGATCACATTGGTAACACCCATCACACCCATCACACCAGTGACACCCATCACACAAGTGACACCCATCACACCCATCACACCAGTAACACCCATTACACCAATCACACCCATCACACCAGTCACAACAATCTCACTCATCCCACCCATCACACCAATCTCACCCACCATACCAGTGACACCCATCACACCAGTGACACCAATCACACCCATCACACCAATGACACCCACCACACCAGTGACACCAATGACACCCACCACACCAATGACACCCACCACACCAATGACACCCACCACACCAATGACACCCACCACACCAATCTCACCCATCACACCCATCACACCCGTGATGATTAGGACATCACTGCCCCGGATTGGCTGCCGTCCTCGGCTTGCCAACAGTGGCCCCTCAACATTTTCAGAAAATAAATTCTCAGATGTTTCCTGGCCTTCCCCGACAACAATCTGACTGGACTTGATGGTACTGGTGAGAAACCCCCCCCCCCCCCAGACCTTTTGGTTGGCACCAGACAATCGTCAGGATTCCCAGTTAATTCAGACTCTTACAACCAGTAATTGATAACTGACTCGCATTAAAGTCATGTGACAAACTAAAAACACAAATAAAAATACACCCTCTTTAAATTTAAAATGGTGAAATGAGGAAAACTCAGCCTCAAATTGTCAGGGTTTGACAACTTCCCCCCAGTTTTTGAGTTTCAGTTCTGTCCCTCCTGTTTCCCATCTGCCCTGATTGTCTGCACCTGTGTCTCGTTACCCCCTTGTGTATATCTGGTCTTGTCTTCCCCTTGCTCCTTGTCGGTCCGTACTGTTTGCTTCGTCCATGTTCTTCTCTAGTTCTTGGATCCCTGTTTCTGTTCTGCCCTTTTTGATCCTGCCCAGCAGCGCTTTTGGTTTTTGTTTTTGTTAATTAAACCCTGTTTTGTGAACTCCTGCCTACTGCTCTCATGCTTTTGGGTCCTCAAAAACCACACCCTGACACAAATGAACAATGATAGATGACATTATGGACCACATTACAAGTTATTTGACCAAAACTGACCATAAATAAAGAACATTTATGTCAAACTTGCTTAAAAAAAAAAAAGAAAGAGAGATCTCCTCGCATTTTAGATCTGGACTCTAATGGGTCCTTCTGTGCCTCTTTAATCCTTTTACATGTTGTTGTCCCATTGCATGACTCTAATTCACATTTTACTCTGGAATAAAGAAGAAGTTCATGATTCAAAACAAGCCCGGATCATCACCCCTCCACCACCGTGCCTAACAGACGGGATGAAATATGCTGTCATGGTTTTCAGTTGCGCTTCTCGGCAAAACATCTCCACTTTAGTCTCATCTAGGTCATTATTCAAAATGTCTTGTAATTTGCTCAGATGCAACTTTGCAACTCATGAAGTTGAGGTCACATTTACAACACCGTCTAACATGTACTCTTGTTTGGTTTATCCCTCACGCTCTCGTCTCGAGCTTCTCGGTTGTCTCTGCCGGGACGGTAGCGCCGCTATTGCTGGTGTAAGACACAGCGCTGTAAAGCTACATGAAGAGACGACCGGGATGAGAGTCCGACGCCGTTCTTTGGCTGATTCTTCCACCTGTGGAAAACACTTCCTAAAGTAATCAAACACCGCTTGAAAGGAGACCGATCACTGATGGTTTGCTGTAACTACACTCCCGGGAAGAAGGGCAAGTGCTCTGCATGTTTTGCTCTTTTGAATGACTGAATCCACTTTATATTGATTCTTTCAAACTCCAAACCGAAAGATTATAACCGTTTTATTTTTGCACTTTAACACACACAAACAACCATCAACCATATCATCGGGGAGGCTTCACGACATCTCTCACCGTTTAGCTCCTGACAGCTGGCGGTGACATAACCTCAACGCTCTGGACTCACAGATGAAGGAGCGCCTCGTGCCAAGAGTGTAAAATATTAAAACTGCCTCGCATGAAAGGTCTTCTGTTGCAGAGGGTGTGGGGGGGCGGCGAGCCGCCTGCAGCGGCAGATGTGCAGTGTGAAAGGATGCGTCCGGGCATGTTCATGCAGCTCACAGTCAGTCAGTGTTTAAGTCCATGAAGCTGCGTCTGCACATGTTTGGATGGAAAATAAATGTATTTGTGGTTTTATTTTATTGAGTCGTTTAGAAAGCATCGAGTTACTGGAATAATCCTACGACTCTGCGACACCTGACCAGAATCGGTTAGTTCCCCAACTGCCAACGACGTTACTGCAAACATGTCGATCTGAAGCTTTTTCTACTCGTCACTGAACTATTATCTCTTTTATTGTCTGAACCTGAAGCTTCGTGAGGCTTTAAAACAAAGATTTCAAACTCTCCCACGTTCAGCTGAGTCCACAAGCCTCCTTCGAGCATCCCGGAGGATCCCGGCCGTCCGCAGCTGGTTGTGTGTTGCTCTTTTCCTTTTTTTTTTTCTTTCCCGGAGCCTCGTAGGCTTTACTTTTTCCAGAGATTTACTACAACTAAGCCGTTCTAATTATACTGTCTTGTTTACTACTCCTACATTCACAGGCCTGTAAAAACCTCCCTGGATGTGGAAAGATCTGACCCGCTAGCCTCGTTCCCCCCAGAGGCCTTCTCACTGGCTGCAGCAAATCATTTTCATCCTGTGGAGCTTTTAGTCGATGAAACCTTTCAGAAAGACATAAACTATACTTTGCACATTATTCATGTGACTCTTTAAAAAAAAAATGTATCAACCTTTATTTATACAGTTAAAATCTCATTGAGACCCAGGGTCTCATTTATAAGAGAGACCTGATTTGCATCTATAGTGTTAATGCTTTATTAGAAGGATGACATCATTTTAATGAATTTCAGGTAACTTCTTATCGGGTTTCTTGGGAATATTTATGTATTTTGTGAAAATAGAAAAAAAACCTCTCAGTTTAACAAACCTCAATTTACTAATTTAAATCTTACTTGTGATTTTAATTCAATATCAAACAGTTTTTTGCATCTGCAAAGTCTCATTTGTACAATATGATGTCATTATTGATTCTTTTATGCATTTATTTCTGTTGAATCAGCAGAGATACTATTCTAAACCTTTTAGCCTTGACGCTAGCAATGATGACATCATTAACTCTCTGTGCTGCGTGAAGTGATGAGTCAAGATGAAGTTTCTCCTCCTCGTTGTTCCCATATCTAAGAAAGTCTCCACAACAGACCGATCCACCCTTGTGTCCGTTTTTCCCACTAAACAAAGCTGAATGGGGCAAAACCTTTGATAAAGTCCAGCTCACATCCAGCACAGACAGTTCTCGCAAGCGTCGGGTCCAAAGCATACCTGAGGGAAGGAAAATGGGCTATTGTATTGCAGTCGTATTATTTCCTTAGTGTTTCAACCGTAGATTAATGTATCCTGGTGGTGCTGCATTGTTCTTATCAGGGAGGAGGGTTTCACGGACCTCAAACCTGGACTGCAGATTACGGTTCCCAAAAGCTCGGAAATGCATACAGGGATGTTTGGCTCCTGCTTTCCTGCGGTAGCAAGGTTATGGGAAGCTGCGAGTCTGGAGGCAAGACTAAAGCTGGAGGAGCTGGAAAAGCCACTTCAGAGATACAGTCTGACTTTTTACGTTTTTTTAAGGCTTTTTGATAAAATGATCTCAGAGGATCAGTATGTGGATTTTTTCAGTGTTCATCAAACTTGGTTATCACTGAATCTAAAATTACGGGATGTGATGTAACGTGGTAATCAAGGCGACTTGGTAGGTGGTGGCGAGAAGGTTCCCGGCTCACATCATACAAACCCACAATCATCAATGAAGCAATTTTACACTAACTAACAATAGTAATGAATAATAATTAAGGGTTCAACACAGTCGTGAAAAAAAACAACTTTTGAAACTGCACAGAAATGATGGACCCTCAACTTAATGTTTTCATGAGCAGCCTTCAGTCCAGTGATGAGTGTTCCTCTCATGGACACGTGTGCACCTGTAGACTAGAGGTGTCAAGTAACGAAGTACAAATACTTTGTTACCTTACTTAAGTAGAAATTTTGGTTATCTATACTTCACTGGAGTAATTATTTTTCAGACGACTTTTTACTTTTACTCCTTACATTTTCACACAATTATCTGTACTTTTTACTCCTTACATTTTAAAAACAGCCTCGTTACTCTATTTCATTTCGGCCTTTAAAAAAAACTATCCAGTTAAATTGCTCCATCCGGATAGAGTGAATTTGGTTGTGGTTGTTTCAGATGTTCTTGTCCAGTTTTGTTCTTACATCCGTTCCCTCAGATTCCTGCAACTAAACTTGGATGTACATTCCAATAAAGGTTAGGATAAATGATAACATGCCTCTGAAGTTTGACTTTTGCACCATTACAATGCTTATAGGCAACTAGTCATCATATCTGCTGCTCTCTGAAACACATGTTAATGCTCAATAGTACACATATATGGTTCTTTAATATATTTATATTATACTAAGATGCATTCATTTTCAAAGGCTTTTGTCCTTAATGGCTTTTTCCCCCTTACATTACTTTTACTTTTATACTTTAAGTAGTTTTGAAACCAGTACTTTTATACTTTTACTTGAGTAAAAAACTTGAGATGATACTTCAACTTCTACAGGAGTATTGTTAAACTCTAGTATCTATACTTCTACCTGAGTAATGAATGTGAATACTTTTGACACCTCTGCTGTAGATGGGTGTTCTGTTCCTCATCAACAAGCATCTCCAGTGTCTCTTCTCTAGACTGCAGGTTGCAGATGTTTCCACAGATGTCCGACAGGATGAAGGTCAGGACTCATAGACACTTCAGAACAGTCCAGTGTTTGGTTCTGAGTGGTTCTCGGCTGGTTCTAGTTGTGTGTTTTGGGTCTTTATCCTGTTGGCTGACCCGTGACCTGTGGCTGAGACCCAGCTTTCTGACACTGGACAGCAGATTTCTCTCCAGAATGTCTTGATGGTCTTGAAATGTCATTGTAGCTGGAAAGATTCAAGACACCAGACGCAGCAAAGCGACTCCAGAACAGAACCGAGCCTCCTCCATGTTTCACTTCTTTTTTTTGAAGGCTTAATTTTTGTCTCCGTGAACATACAACTCCAATTTTGTCTCATCTGTCCGAAGGACATTCTCCCAGAGGCTTTGTGGTTTGTCGATATGCATTTTTGACTTTTGATGATTTGTTTTCAACTGTGGTCCTCTGTGGTCCTCTTCCATTAAATCCAGTTCGGTTCCAGCAGTGATGGACGGTGTGCTCTGACACTGTTCGACCTTAACTTTGGATTTCCACTTGAACATCTCTTTGGTTTCCATTTGTATCATCTATCTCTTCAGCTTGTGATCGGTTGTCCTCTCGTGTCCACGTCCAGGGAGATCGTCTACAGTCCTGCGGACCCTAAACCACTGGCAGACGCCTCACGTGCCTCCTCCCTCAAAACCCACGGCACGTTTAGACTCACCAACTTACCTAACATTGATGTCATCTAAAGTAGGAACTCAAACCTTTAGAAGATAGAAGGAGCTCAAAAGTACTTGGAGAAAACAGGGAAAACATGGAAAATAACTTTTACTACCACGTCGTATCATGTTTACTTCTAATGTGCATCAAGCTTCATCAAGTCATATGACTGCATTTATAAATGTATGAAACTGTAAGTGACAGTTATACGCACGGTTACCGGTTCTGATTGTAGGTAACAGGGAGCATAACCCAAAGCATTAATGTGTACGATATATTTTTAGCTGTTTGTGGGGTACGTAGAAGGATTAACTGCACTATAAACATATTTTAAGAAAGTTAAAGCAGCACAATGTAACGTTCAGCTTTTGTTGAGTTTGGCGGCTCCTTTGGACAAAAGCGGTAGTGCTTTACCAGAAAGAACACTACGTTTCCCATGAGCACCAGCGTGTACTGCCGGAAAACTCCTGTCCCCGTCGCGTGCATTTGTTTTGATAGTGAATGAAGACGGGACAGACTTTTAAAACTACTTTTCTGTTTTCAGCGGTCGTTTGGAGGATGGATAGCGAAGAGGTAATGTATCTATTTTTGGCTAAACAATATAATATGACGATGTTGAAAATCACTAAGTTCAATTTGGTTTTATTAGTGAAGTCACCCCCGCCCCCCTGTCCTGTTCATTAGCGAGATAATGCGCCCCAAACTACAAACTTTTTCAGAGGGACTTCGTCATAAATTAGTAGTCCAACATACTTACTGACAAAATGAAAAAATACTTTATAACCTGAGAATAACTGAATGCCCATTCCTTATATTTTGCAGATCAGCCCTGCACAATTTTACAGTTCTCAGAAAAAATACTAGAACCCAAGACGAATCCCCTGTATGTGAAAACATTCTAATTTTGATTCTTATTGAATATAGAACTTTACATTTACATTTGTATTATAGCAATTTTGTCTCTCTTGTCGGAAATCCCTCCTCGTCTTTCATCTCACGCCAGCGAGTGAACGCCGGGCCAATGTTTATTCTTGTCCGGGCATTTTTATTTTTTTTTGTCCGGGCATTTAGCTTGTTACTCTCCCGCTTTCTTTTTTTGCCTCCTCCGATAAAACTTTTATTTTCTTAGTTTTTTTCACTGCTTCGGCCATGATACCAGCTTCTGCTGAGCTCTGCGCTCCACGCCCCGCCCATTTTCGTCTCGACTACGAATCGGGAAGGAGGGGGAAGTGACGTATGCCGTAAAGCAGTCAAAGCCGTAAAAAATTGTAGTTTTTTAGTGTGGCAGGGTTCCTACCATGCACCTCAAAGTTACATAGTGCCAGTGAAGGCGATACAGACCCCTCAGATCATGACAGAGGTGTCATTAAACCTGTTGGAAGTTGATGTACCATCACAAAGACTCTGGAAATATGATATTAAGGAGGAAAAGTTACATAGTGCTGCTTTAATTCTTGGGTGAGTTACAAAGATCTTAATAGATGTATAAAACCACCGCCACCAACAGCTGTGGATGTGTTTGATGGAGACCACAAAAACAACATCACTCTCATGTATATCCTGAAATCTCAGTTTTGTTGTCGATATACAATAAACAGCTGTTTCAAACAGGAAGTGATGACCCGAGGAAGTTCCTTCAGACACGGTTACGGACACAAACAAGAAACAGGAGAAGCCGTATCACTTATATGAAAAAAAAATCCAAATTAAATGGAGGAGGGACGAGAGTTGTGAAAGGGGCAAAAGGGCACCAAATGTCTAGCCACCGACTGGAAACGCTTCCTCGCCGAGTCCTCACCGAGTCTTCCATCCAGGGTGAATATGATCAACTTGAAAACGTGTTTGACCCACTAAGTTAACATGACATTGAGACTCTTTCCTGTGCTAATGGCCGCTCAGTTAATGACACTAATGGGGCCTGCTGAGTGCCACCAACAACATACATTTGTCACTTGTACGTGGGCTGCAGCTGCTTCCCAGCATTGTGGCACCCCGGCTTCGCCGGCACAATGTGCGGACAGCCAGACGCAGCGGGTCAGCGGTTCCCCAGCCCTGACTGGAGAGTCGTGGGAGGTCCAAAGACCCTGGTTCTGTTTTTGGACACATATTCACAAACAGGAAGTCACTGAAAACCAGTCACACAGCAACACTTCCTCCCTTTGTTTACAAGGGGGCTTGAGCAAGACTCACAAAGACAACGTTGTACCAGCGTGTCTGCGCCAGCTCAAACTCTTCTCTTTTTTCCCAGTTTGAGATCTTATTATTTTTCTCAACCCATTTTCTAATGTTCTTATTTTTATTTACTTCTTTTTTTAATTACAATTTCAAGTCCTCTTTAAGGTATCTTACTCATATCACCATTATCAATCAAATACTTCATCTAAACATTCTAAACATAAGATAAAAGTTATTTTGCTGTTGAAAAGGGTTTGTTTTATCCAGATATTTGATATTAGTTCCCATGTACTCGATTTGCAGGAAGAACGGAGACGGAAAGACAGGTCAAAGAAAAGCGAAGAAAATATAAACTGTTGTTTTAGCTGCTCGTTCAGAGGAGTGAAATCAGAAAGTCTAGTGTGGAGAATCACGTGCACGCGCATGCACAGCCAGACCGGCTGTTGCGTCACAGAACAGAGCAGCTTGGACAATAACTGTCAGAACATCATCACATAGGAAGTAGTAGGTTTGTTGTTGCTGCATTTAAGTGCTTACACACCTTAGCTCATCTGCTCTAGTCTGAATTAACTGATGAGTTTGTATTTTTCCTTCAAACCAACAATGTTCTCACCACTTACTGGTCAAATATGACTGGAAACAAACATAAACCCACCAGGAGACTTGATACTACTTGTTCTATGACATCATACTCAGATCTTTTACATGCTTTCTTTGAGGGCCAGGCCAAGATTCAGCGGTTGGTTAGGACGGACAAAACCTCTTCCTGGTGCACCCAGTCAAATTATTTTGATCCACAAAAGTGAGACTGCAATTTTCACTGGACAATAGATGAGTTAATCTTGAATGGAAGGGAAAGTTAAATTTAACTATTTCAGCTCATTTCAAACTCCACACAGGAACCTTCCTACCGCGAGGCTACAGCGCTAACTGCTACGTCACTCAGGACGTTTACATGCACGAGGAGAAAGTTGAATTACTCCTCATCACGACTGATATCAAAGTTTCAAAAGTCAGGTGAACACCTTAGTCGGGCTGTAGTTGAACAGAACTGGAGCTCTTGAGCTGTTAGCGCCAGATGACGCTAAATCAAGCTATTGGAGCCAGATAATGCTAAATCGCGCTATTAGAGCCAGATAGCGCTAAATCGTGTTTTTCCAGCATATAAAACGGTTAGCCGAGCTAGTGACTGGCCTGGGACTCCTCCCTCTGGAAGTGATTACACCACATAAGTGAAATGGAATAACAGCAGTTACGGCATCAGAACAGCACAGTTACGTGCATCTTACGTGCAACATGATCAGCTTAGCAGGTACGTACGAAACATGCAGAGCTGCTGCATCGTTCATATCTTCACGTGTTGTCGTCCTCCTACGTCTGCTTCAACTCTGCTGCGTTGGTTTACTAATTGTTCTAAAATAAAGATAACTAATTGGAAGAACGACAGCGCAAGAGGACGTGTAGCGCCACCTAGCGGCGCAGAGTCAAATGTGCCTCAGTCAGTAATTCGATTTTCCTCGGTATGTATAGGCTACTGGGATTTCTGGGAAACTCCAGTTAAATCCTTAGCTAGATTATTGCCAATAGCTTGATTTAGATGTGCATGTGACTGACTGATGATTCTTATCAGACTAAATCAAACTCAAAGTCTTAATTCACCTCTGACATTAAGAGTTTGGATGATGCTCATCCAAAAGGAAGCAAAAACTGCAAACCTAAACAAGTTCATGCCAATAAAGGTTTCAAAACGTTTTTGTAGAAGTTCTGCAAACAAAAATGAGAGACATCAGAGATGGTTAACCTGGTTTCTATCAAGATTTTGATAACCTGTCAGAGCAGGATGGGTCCTGGAATCAGGTTTTTGGGAGTAAAGAGGACCTACCCCAGAGTCCACACTTATTTAACACCTTTAAATCTCATGTAGGTTCAACAAAGCACTTTATAATCAGTTTTGTTTCCTGTCTCTCCTTCACCAGCACCTCCTGACGCACTGAGGATAGTGGATCAAACCCTGGCCGTCTGATTGCTGAGCTCCGGTTTCTCTCGTCATCAACTTTTGTTTCTCAAGCACATTTGTTGTCTAAACGGTTATCACACGTCCAGCTCTGACGTGCACGGAAAAAAACACAGTCGACCGACGCTCAGCTTAGAAGATAGTAAAAATCTGCTGGTGAAGTTACAGGAACTGCTTTTTCAGCATGAAAGGACGCTTACATGTCTGATTTTCCAGCTGAGTGAACAATGCACTTCACTTGTGAACGGCCTTTGAAAGGAATGCATTTATCCTGTTGTGGCTCAAGACGCGGCGAGACACACCTCTGCACCCCTACTCCCAGCCGAGAACACCGTTCTTTTGTTGCTTGAATATTTGGTAATTGCTGCAGAAAGCGTCGACTCCCCCCACATGCCACCTTATGCAAACTTCACGTGATCCATCTCCGGCAACGATATCCCACTTCTGGCACCATGTGAAGTCTCAGCCACGATGAAAAGAAAAAAAAACTATTTTGGGAAGAACATGCAGATTAAAGGGAACAAACTAATATCAGAGACTGTGTTTTTAGGATGAAAAAGCTTCTCAAGGGGATTATGTGTTGCTTAAAATGCAAGTTTCCCAACATCAGTGCAGCCAGGAAAAAAGGCCGAGTGGGTTCGGGAAGCATGTGGCCTTTCCCTTATTTGGATTTCCCAAGGGAGTGTAATTCCACTTCACATCCACTGCTTCCCCCCTCTCATTAACTGTATATTCTCGTTTACTTTTGATTTTTGCACCGGCTTACTGATGTCATCCTCTTTCCTTTGCCTTATTACTTTCTTCATTTAGTTTATTCCTCCCACTTTCTCTGTTTTCTCTCTGTTTTTCACTTTCCTGGCAGGCCTGTTGCTCTCCCACACACCCTCCTGCCAGTCCCACGCACCACAGTTCCTGATTTAATGCTGTTAAATGAAATTAAACAGTCGTCCCTGTCATGTGAAGAATACTTTTCAAATGCATGCATGTGCAAGTAAATTATTTAAAATGGTATAAATAAATGATGCTCAGAAGCTCGGAGGTCAGTAACATCTGTGAAACAAAAGCACATTCAGAGATGTCAGATTTTACACAATGATGTCAACTATCAGTGCCATGTTGAATCACTTCCTGCGGAGCGAAGCCACCACCTAACATTACAGTGAGATGTGTCACTTTCTCCAGTCACAGACAGTTTTGGTATATTATGTGGTAATGTAGCCCTGCCCTTCTCCTGGATGCCTTTCTGAGACATTAAACAGGCACGACGCGAGAAACCTGCCCGCCTCCCGACTTTCAAGCCAGGAAACTACTCTGAACCGTAACTTCAATTTTGGAGCCGATTTTTAAATTCTGTGGAGGAAATAAGAAAAGAGAGGAGAACATGACGCGGCCGCTGGCCTTAGATCCGAGCCCAAACCTCGTTCTGCCACGCTGAAAATCCAACCTCTGTCCACGAGCCACCAGTAACTGAGTTAAAGAAGAGGTTTTGTTTGAGTATGAAGATGTGGAGCTTCTTGTCACCTCGTCCTACATTTAAGCTGAGATTTTAGTCTTTGGACTCTTCTACTGGCTTCAAGTCCCAAAATATTGAAGTTGTACTGAAGGTTACGTCTGGGTGGCGTTATGTCGTTGTGGATCAAGAGTCTGGTGGTCTTTTGGGCCAGTCGGCTGAATTCATTCAATTTTTTAAAAGTTTTTGCTCTGAAATGTGCCAAATGTCGCCCTCACTTGCAGCCATTTCCCTCGGTAAAGAACGTACCGAGCCAGTTGCAATGGGACTTTTTAAGACAGCCAAGATGGCTGCAGAATTGCTAATAACACCTTTGATTAGTGTTTCCCGATTGATCGGCCGCCCGATCGATCGGGCCCGATCACGGCATTTTCAAAACATCGGTATCGGCCAAAAAAGTATCGGGAGATACCTAGTTATTAATGTTTTTAATATATATTAAATCGTTTTATATATCGTTGCATTTAATGTCACTTCCGGCGGTCGACGTCACTTCCGGTCGGTGGCCGGAAGTGATGAAGTAAGCGAAACTAACATGGTTTACATGTTTGAATTGTGAATTTTATATATGTTCATGTTGCATTAAGTTGCTGCTATTCATTTCATGCCATTCAGAATGTTGCACTAAGGTTAAACCAAAAAGTATTTTAATTTTCTTGTGTTTGTGAGTTTGAATGGATGTCATTCAACTACCCCTTTTGAAGTTAAATTTATTTATTTGTGTTATTGCACAATTCTGAACTTTTTGTTTTAGTTTACAATTTCATGTTTTTACATTTTGTGGCACCAGTGCTGTTTAAGCTTTGTTGAAATATATGTCCATGTTGTTCTCCAATGGACAATAAAAGAAACTTGGGATAATTTGAGTTTTAGTCCTCTTTTTTTTTTGCCAAAATGTATCTGATCGGGAAAAAGTATCGGAAATGTATCGGGAGCCAAAAAAAAGTGATCGGATTGGGAAAAATCGGGATCGGCAGATACTCAAACTCAAGTGATCGGGAGCTAAAAAATCCTGATCGGGACAACCCTACCTTTGATCGATTCGTTTTTCCTGCAAAGTCGACAACAGCATTCACCGACGCTCCTGCTCCACCGCCGCCATTTTTGATGTCTTTTATTGATACGAGTCCGGTCGACGGTGTGCTAATTCTTTGTTTCAAAGAGAAAGATAAGTCCGACGTCTAGCTGAGCTGAAAAGAGCCGTCTGACGTTTGACTCATTTTTGAAGTGCAAATGACGCAATATGATAAATAGATGTTCATATATTTTGATCCAACTTTCTCAAATAATTCTGTTTTTAGCCATTTTCTTGCCTTTTTCTCTCCAGAAGTGTCGGCACCTGCTTCCTCCACCCTGACAGACCTCTAACGTGACATCTGCCCTCCTCCGATGCAGCAGCGATAAGGGGGATGTGATGAAGGAGGCCAAAGTATCGCTGCGCTGCTGGGACAGACCGGCTCCATGATCCTGTGGGATTGTGGGTAAATATCTGCAGTCCAGTCATGGGAATGAAATAGCTCCATGTCAAGTTTGTGAACTGGGGTTTCTGGGATGGTCTTATCCATTTTAAGGTCACTGCTCAGACAGTGAGGGACTTTCTGCCTCATCGGGGACTATTTCTTTCCTGGATTTGGCAGAAAAAGCAAAAAAAAACTACTAATAGACTAATATCTTCATTGTGTGCCTCCCATCTCGTATCCCGTTGTGTATCTTTATTAAACAAACATTTGCAAGAAAATGAGCGGTTACATGAGACTTTGATGCTCTCCTGGTTTATTATCACAAGATTGAATGTCTTCTCAAGTCCACAGAGTTTGGACAATATAGCTGAAAGTCCCACTAATATTGTGTGTGAATGTGTGCGCTGCTTGTTTGTGAACCTAATCACATAATTACAGTCCGCGTGAGACGAGGAAGGGTGAGGCTCGCAGCACCTCTGTGTGTCGCTGTGTAATGTCTGCACGAGAGCAGAGTGGGAACTTGTGGCTCACAAAGAGCCAGGAAACCAGGAGCCTTGTGGGACAATGAAGCACCCGAGGACTTCCAGCATAATCACACAATTCTGATTTACATAATCCACGATGAGATTTCACCTGTCGGCCGAGCCAGGTGTGATCATTTTTAGCTGAAAAGTCCTGATTCTCGTCAGTTTTTGTGTGTAACGTGAATAATATGAAGCTATTTTCACTAGTTAACAAAAACAACAAAAAAAAGTGAAGAAAGTGCTTTGTAGAGCTTTTCTAGGAGAAGTGCGTAAAGGGGAAATAGGAAGTTTGGCCCACAAAAGCATCGTAACTCAAAACAGACATGTAAAAGTATATCGTTAGTCCACTTTGTTCAAATCAACTCGGCTCTTTTCGTAAAATCACGACCGGATGGACTTCTGTCTGCAGGACGTAAGTTTGCAAAAGTATCTGGAAGGCGAGGCTCGAGATCTAGCTGCTGGTGCAGTATGGGTAATATGGGCAGTATGGGTAATAGGGGATAATAGTAAAACCACAACAAAGTAAGTTAATCTTATCACAATAATAATTTTCTAAAACATCTAATAGGCTCGAGGAAAAGCATTATATAAAACTGATTATTTATTTTATTTTATTTTTTATTTAACCTTTATTTAACCAGGCAAGCAAATTAAGAACAAATTTCTTATTATTATTATTATTATAAAGTTAAGGGACGAATGTGCAGCGCTCACTCTTCAGTGGTGAATAATATAAAGCTAAAGTTATTTTCACTAGTTAACAAAAACAACAAAAAAAAAGCAAAGAAAGTGGTTTGTAGAGCTTTTCTAGGAGAAGTGCGTAAAGGGGAAATAGGAAGTTTGGCCCACAAAAGCATCGTAACTCAAACAGACATGTAAAAGTATATCGTTAGTCCACTTTGTTCAAATCAACTCGGCTCTTTTCGTAAAATCACGACCGGATCTGTCTGCAGGACGTACATTTGCAAAAGTATGTGGGAGCAAGGCTCGAGATCTAGCTGCTGGTGCAGTATGGGTAATAGGGGCGGGTAAAACCACAACAAAGTAAGTTAATCTTATCACAATAATCATTTTCTAAAACATCTAATAGGCTCGAGGAAAAGCATTTTATAGAATCAGAATCAGAATCAGAAAGGGGTTTATTGCCAAGTTTGTTAACAAATTCCTTGTGTGTGTTAACAAACTTGGCAATAAACCCCTTTCTGATTCTGATTTTGATTCTGATTTTCTAAAACATCTAATAGGCTCGAGGAAAAGCATTTTATAAAACTGATTATTATTATAAAGTTAAGGGACGAATGTGCAGCGCTCACTCTTCAGTGGTATGAAGGTGACAAATCACCCACAATGCCACTTTCTCAGCAGCACGTACACATTTCAGAGGAAGTTCATGTTTGTTTTCTGCAATTAAGCCTCCCAGCTTCTTGCTCTTAAACCGTCTTTCTTTTTCCTGGTCCCGGCGATAAGTCGGCGGGATCAAAGACGCGTCAGACTTTTGTTCAGGATTCCCCCTTTCACCTCCCAAAGTCTGGGAGAACTTAGATAAATTACAGACCAGGTAATATCTCCTTCACTGGAAAAGAAAACAGCTATTTGTGGCTCCCGTGATGCTCGCAGACTTCTCGACTGCTTTCTGTCAAAACACAGGAAAAAACAATAATCTGCATCCACAGAGCTCCGAGCCTCTGCCGGCTCTCACGACGACCTCACAACGGTGGGAAAGTTGCGTTCCAGGTGGGCAGAATAATCGAGTGCCGTTAATCCTTAAACTGCTGTTGTGTGAATATTCTGGAGGGAAGAAAAGGCTTCATCACAACTTGTGACCGTCAATAGCTGAGGGTTGTTCATCACTTTCAACCAAATCAAAACAATGCATCATTGTGGAGAGATGAGTGTTTTCCCATCATTCACCTCTGTGCTCCCGTTAAAGAGTAATTACCTGCTGAAATGATCTGGATTTCTATTGCAGGTGTGCAACAAATACGGCTGTTAATCCTGATTTTAAGGCGGCTGTTTGAGGAGCATGACTCAGCGATCACGCCAACACAGGATGAGACCTTGTGGTTACCAGAACAGGCGTGTTAATCGCCAAGGAGGCTCATTGTTTCTGCTTGTTCCTTCGGTGGTTTTAGTTTCAACATATTATTTTAATATTTTAGTAAAATTGTAAGCATGTTTAAAATAAGGGTAAGTAGATATGAGCTTCGAGGGAAACATATGATTGAAAAACCAAAGTCTAGGACTAAAATTAAAGATCAATGTATTACTGTAAGGGGTGTAAATATATGGAATGCACTTGATGAAAAATTGAAGATGTGCCAGTCGATTCATGCATTCAAACGTTTGTTTAAGTTTAATGTGTTTGAAAAATATGGGGGATCCAGTAGATGATACTATTACGGAATTATGTTCGGGATTGTGTAAACAATATGATTTTTTTTTTGTACGATGTTTTGTATGTTGCGATCTGAATAAGTTGATCATGTGAAAAGGGTAGGCGTAAATAAGCAATAGCTTCAGCCTATTCCTTTTCGGTTTAGGTCTCTTTATTATCTGAACTAATGCTTTCTGTTGGTGTCTAAATTCTGAATGACCTGGCCGAAATAAATATATTTTCATTCATAAATATATTTTCATTCATTCATTCATTAATGTGATTTAAATGTATATAGTCAGTTTTTTTATGCTTTCTTTATTGAAGACAGCCAGAGTTGTGAGCTTTGTGACTTCCAGCTTTGAAGGAAGTTTATTTCTCTCAGGGGCTGAAAAGGGCAAAAATGATTTTACAGGACCCATCTCATCCCGGGCACAGTCTTTTTGACCTGCTGTCCTCCGGCAGGAGGTACAGAGTCCTGAAGCAGCGGACAAATAGACTCAAAAACACCTACGATCCCTGGGCCATTAGACTGTTAAATAATACCAGACGTGTCAAGTAACAAAGTACAAATACTTCGTTACCTTACTTAAGTAGAAATTTTGGTTATCTATACTTCACTGGAGTAATTATTTTTCAGACGACTTTTTACTTTTACTCCTTACATTTTCACGCAATTATCTGTACTTTTTACTCCTTACATTTTAAAAACAGCCTCGTTACTCTATTTCATTTCGGCCTTTAAAAAAAAACTATCCAGTTAAATTGCTCCATCCGGATAGAGTGAATTTGGTTGTGGTTGTTTCAGATGTTCTTGTCCAGTTTTGTTCTTACATCCGTTCCCTCAGATTCCTGCAACTAAACTTGGATGTACATTCCAATAAAGGTTAGGATAAATGATAACATGCCTCTGAAGTTTGACTTTTTGCACCATTACAATACTTATAGGCAACTAGTCATCATATCTCCTGCTCTCTGAAACACATGTTAATGCTCAATAGTACACATATATGGTTCTTTAATATATTTGCATTATACTAAGATGCATTCATTTTCAATGGCTTTTGTCCTTAATGGCTTTTTTCCCCCTTACATTACTTTTACTTTTATACTTTAAGTAGTTTTGAAACCAGTACTTTCATACTTTTGCTTGAATAAAAAACTTGAGTTGATACTTCAACTTCTACAGGAGTATTTTTAAACTCTAGTATTTATCTATACTTCTACCTGAGTAATGAATGTGAATACTTTTGACACCTCTGAATAATACATAACAAAACACAACATAACAGAACAGAAAACAGGTGTATTTTTTGAATGATGTGGGAGTGATGTTTAGGTCACAGTTTGTTGCACTTTATCCAGACATTGTTTGTATTGCTTTTATGTTTTTATACTGTGCTTTTCATACTTATTTATTCCTCTTATTTTTTTGCTTCCTTTGCACTTTGGTGGGAACATCCCAACCAATCTCATTGTAACCTGAGCACAATGACAATAAAGTCTATTCTATTCTATTCTATTCTATTCTTTCTGATATTTCTGTTATTGGAGGAACGTCCTCTCCTGAGGTGATGGTGTCTGACCGTGTGACCTGTCACCGGTGGTCCAGGTCCGGGCGAAGGCCACCGTGAGATCCTCACCTCCAGCTCTTATCAAGCCTGTCATCAGTTTCCCACGCGGTGTCTGCTGAGCACGGCGTTCCCCCTCTGCTTCAGGTTGTTGTGTAAACGGCGGACGGCCTGCCGCTACTTTCACCCGGCTGAGGTTCGCTCAGAACTCCACCACGATCCGGTTTCGCTCGCCAGGCACCTGCCGTCCTGTTTCGCTCCACTTGACAGTTGGTTTCCCGTCCTCGTCCTCGCTGCACAAAGGGAAACAGCCCCAGGGTTATGAGCTATTGTTTACCATCCAACCCCACATCTTTTTCTGTCCCTGCACCCACCGCCACAGGGAACCTTTCTTTTTTGAAATTCCTCTGCAGCCTGGGAAAAACCCTTTATGAGGAAATCATACTTCTGTTTGTGTTCACATGAGGTCTTCCTGCCACCTACACGAAGCTCTGGGTCCAACGCCGGCAGCCTCACATTAACATCTCTTTATTTTCAGTGACAACAAGCAGCAATGTTTCACTCTGAGAAAGATCCTATCAGTGCTCCTTCAGTTCACCGCTGGCTGCACCAGGAGACAGTTGATGCATGAACATGTTTACCGTTTAAACCGGACCATGAGGGCTGGATTTTGCATAACAGAAGTTCTTTAATCTGCTCTGTTGAGAATGTTTTGGTTTTTATTTGTTTAGTAACGGTACGAAACACATCAGCTGCCGTGTTTCTACTTCGTCTGTCGATTTGGTCTGACGCTGGAAAGTCCAGTCGGGCCGGATCAACTGACTTCAGTGACTAATGTTCATTTTGATCATTAATGCATGCAGCTTTTTTCCACTGTTTAACATAAAATATTAATAGTATGCAACTCTGCACCTTTAAAACACTTCAAACTGTGCATTTTGTTTGTTTCATAATCTCTCCGATATGAGAGCAGAATTTAGTCTTGGACGCATAACTGAAAGATTTACAGATGAACAGCAGTACTTTTAAAGCCACTATGAGTGAGACTAAAATGCTAATATATAAAATAATATTTTAGTTTCTGAAAAAGCTTATTTATTTGCTTTAGGGGCAATATTATTTTCATAGCACAAAAGCAGCTCAAGCTGCCTCACATTATGAGGAAAAGAAGCAGATATGGTGAACTTTGGAGTGAAACCTGCTGCTTCTTCTGGTGAAAATGATGCTTCAGTAAAACAGCCTGACAGTTGAACGAGGGGCTTGAACCCACCACGAAGGGTGAATCCAGAGACCGCTGCTGCTTCATGCCGTGATTTATGATTACCAACGATGCATGTTTTATATACAGGCAATTTACAGAAAATGTTTTGTGACAGGGAGGGGGGTTATAATTTAAGAGGAAAATTTAACTTAAAAAAACAATGTGTTCATTCTAAAAGGAAAAGCATGTGTATCTCAGTTGTTGGAGTGGATCTATGGAATGGGTTGGGTGATGGGTTGAAGCAATGTACAAATATAAATCAATTTAAAGGAGCATGAGGCAGGATTGAGGCAGGATTTATGAAAAAAATTTGTATACGTTTTAAGTTTTCTAGTAATAATGTCAGATGAAGCGTTCCAAACCAAAACGAATGAGCCCTCTAGTGTATCTCTCCGTTGCCTTGAACAGGCTGTGTGCTGCAAAATGTGCTGCAATTCCGGGCCGGAATTTCCCGCGCTGTCCTGTGGATGTGACATCACAAGACGCTGCATGCACGTTCTCCCCGTTCTCCCGTGCCGGCTTCGCTGTTGTCTGCAGTACCCCCAACGGTCATCGTGGCGAAGGGTAGCGCTAATGAGTCTCATTTCTTAAAAGGAGCCTCAAGCTCCTTTAAAAAACGGTAAGAAAAGGAAGTTCTGGGAAGTTATTTGATTGAGGAGTTATGTTAAGGAACTATTGTGTTTGTTAGCTGGTTAGGTGCAAAGGCTCAACCAATGGGAGAATTGGTAGCCTAATAGGTACATTTGCAGCTATTTATTATTAATATTTATGTTTAATTTATAATAGAGGTAACAAAGGGGCAGGGTTAAATAAGTTTTACTTCTACCTGCTCCTTTTCGGACACTGTTTTTTTCCCCCTGTTTGTATTACGTTTTTGTTGTTGCTTTTTTTCTGTATGTTTTGAATTTGTTTTAAAATGTAATACTTTTTTCCTTATGTGTTCGAAATAAACAATTCAATCAATCAATCAATCAATACTTTCTCTAGCCAAGCTAAAATGAAGAGAGATGTGTGCTTGGACATCATGAGTTGATGTGAGCAGCGTCTGAGCAGCAGGATCTAGCCGGTGCAGGTGAACCGGTCGTTGGCCGTTTCTGCACCTCCTCTGGGAACAAAGGCTCCTACTGTCGAGAGCGACGAGGCGCCTGGCTTCGTCACGGCCGAGTCGCCGGTGCTGCGGGCCACACAGGCTCCCATCCTTTCATGGCAGCGATGTCCAGGCCTCCTACTAATTGCAGAGAGCTGCCTGGAGGGAGGCGAGGACTGGCTCAGGCTTTTATTGAGCAGCTGAGCCATGGGTCACGGCGATAGCTGCTCATTAGGGATCGTACAGCCGCCAATCATCTGGTCAATGCAGCATCGCTGAGCACTGCTGTGGTCCGATTCTGCAGCAGGTTTTTCTTCCTATCATTTCCTCGTCCTTCATGAGATCTGTTCTCTCTGCGCTGTGTTTTTTTTAATGCTGAATCTCTTTTTCTGACTCTTTTGGTTTTTGAAAATCTCCCTCCATCTCGTCTTCTATCCTTTTTATCAATTAGCTTTGTCATTCATGTCGTGGGGCTAAGGAACAGGAGTCGGCTGAATCTCTGTTGCATCTCCATCGTGGGATGCTGCTGTTTCTCACATTTTTCAGACGGATGGAAAATTCCATTAATGTTATTCTTTTTTTTCCATCAACCGTTGCGTCTCAGTTAAAACCTGGAAAGTACCGGACTTTTTCAAGGTGTTCATTAAATCACAAATAAGGCAGTTGCTTGACTCCTGCACGGAGAGTTTTGTACACACAAAGATGACTAAAGTTTTCAGAGGTCTTGGTTTGGATGTTGCATTATTTGATTTAGGTTTACTTAAATTTAGTAGATTAGACTGAATCTCTTCAGGAAAAAAAACTTTGTTATTAAGAATTCTTATGAAAAATAATCATTAGAGTAAAGTAGGCTACACAACAACACATAACATGTTTATAGGAGCAGAGCTTAACACCTCTCCTGGGAACGAGGAGCTCCAACCTCAGCCGGGTGTTTCCAGTTCACTCATGTAAGAAAATGTACTAAAAACCAGTCCCCTGCAGGAAACTGACTTTTATGGTGTCACATTTTCAGCTCCCAGCACATGATTGATGGTTGCATGTACCAAGACGCAAGACACACCTATTCAAACTGAATTTTTTACAGATTTTTATGCTCCAACGTTACAACAGTAACAGTTTGCACATTAATTTGATGTTTCATGCTTCTGAAACATTTGTCTTTTTGTGGCTTCAGTTGAAAACTCGGACTGGCGACAGACTTAAGCTGCTGTAATGTGAAGACAGCAACGGTGTGCTACTGTTTTATCAATAAAAACCAATAGATAAGTTAAACAATTACCCATAAAATGACCTTTTGAAATATAAACGGAAGTGAGCCCAGGACTGGTTCCTTGAGGAACACCTTTCTTACCTTTTAATCTTTATTCTGATATAGCCTTTTTATTCTGAAATGTTTTATTGATTGTATCTTAATAATTTTTCTTTTAGGTTGACTATTTTTACACCAGTCCAGGGACAGCAGATGCAAAATAGCCTTTTTGGCTAATTCTGGCACATTTTACATTTGTTTCAATGTGTTATTAATGTGCATTGTCCCTGTTATCTAAACATTTAAATAAATAAATAAACACCTTTAACAACTATATTTTAATTTACTGTATTTATTTATGTCTTTTAGTTGATGTATCGATTTGCTCTTCATTAATAATCACCTGAAATCAAATACTTGCTTGTGATGTTATTACTGATTCTCTTTTAATTGAACTTTGCAGAGGAATTTCTATTACAGAAAAATGGTCAAATATGGCTTAAAAATTGATACGTATGTTGGAATTTAGTTGTAACAAATGGTTTGTCTCTGATTTTATATGAGAGAATAAATTAAAATCTAATAAGGTACACAGATTCAAATAATAATACCTCCAACATTATGGGGCCCCTCAACATGGTCAGGTAAACGTAAATAGGTCGATGGATTGTTTTCAACAGCTCGTAAGTGCAGGTTAGCGTGAGTTTCAGCTTACTGTTGTTGGATCTGGCCCTTAAATGCTGGCGACCTGAATGAGGACATTGTTCCCGTAGTGATAAGGAGTAACCCGAGTAAGAATCTCAGGAAGGTATATAGTTTGTTCCCTCCATTCAGTCTGCCGCCTTTCAGGAAAAGAGCAAAGTTGATCTCTCAGCAAAATGGTGAGATGCAAAACAATAATGCAGACGGCGTTATTTTGGAATTCCGAAGGTCTGTTTTATCATCGAAGATGAACATTTCATTTATCTTTTAAGAAATAAGGTTCCACAACAGCTCATGTATCTTTTTCTGAAACCCTGTCGTTCCCTACAGTGGGTGTCTTCAGCGGTACAGTACCACAGTACTGAACCGTGTTTATCTTCTCCAGCAATAACTGATGTTGAGTCAGACGTGTCAGATCTGTTGAGCGCGCTCAGACTGGGATTAACGTCTGTCAGCGTGTCATCTGGCGGTCTGTGGTGAACGCCGTAAACGGCTGCCGGGACGGACATGAAAGGGATCAGAACCCACTTGTGAGTTGTCTGACGGCACGACAGGACGGATTAGTTCTCTTCGTTCAGACCTAGAAGCTGATATCACGATGCTTGAAGAGATTTGGTTTGGCTCAAGTTCTGAAAATGAGCAAAATCCAAGCGTGAACAAGTCTCTGACAGTTTTTAGTATTTAAAAGCAGTAAAAGCAGAACCGTCTGCGACACACAAAATAACCAAGATTGGACTAAATGATAGAAATTAGGTCAAATATGTGACACAAAAGGAGAAAAAAAGATGCAAAATCACCAAAAGTGACATAATGATGTTGAGTGAACAATAGCAAGACTCTTGCTATTGTTTTTTGGTTTGATGCCACTAATAGTGAAATGAAACAGAAACTTGAATCTCAGTAAGTTTTGAGGCTTCATTGACCCTCTAACATGAGTAAAAAGTATTTTATAGAGATGTACCCAGTATATCATTGCTCCCCGAGTACTACTGAAAGCTCTAACCTTTACTCAGTCGACCTTTGGGTGTGCCGTCTTGTTTCTGGAATCCTTAAAAAGTCAAAAAATAAACTTTTAAAATTCACAACTAGGGCCGGACCCCTAACGAGATATATGCTCCTATCTGGAAATATTCATATATTTCTATGATTACTTTTTCTAAAAAGTCCGGTTTTAATCGTGATCCTTTTTTTATCCATCCATACGTCCTTCCATCCACCCGTACATCCATCCATCCGTATGTACGTCCATCCATCCACACAAGTACTGAAGAAAAACCCAAGGATGCATCCAGCAGAGGCTTGTGTAGACGTGAGATGGCCAAGTATCCTAGAATGCATTTCGCTATTTGCATTTTTCCACCCAGATCTGAGATTCAAGAAGGAACTTTGATTATCATACTGTCAACAAAACAGTCTTGGATCCCAGCTCAATGGGGGAGACAAGCTCATGTGAGCGATTTCAGACGAAACAGAAACCCCAGGACTGGCAACCTGAGCTGGGAACGGCTCCAAACAGACCCCCGTGATAAAAGGGTATAGAAACTTAGTGGATGGAATCCCATCATGAAACTTCCCACTAACACGAGAACAAATACAGAGTTTAGGAAAAGTGCTTTTAGCCAGTCTGCATTTTCAATCAGGGCTGCTCGTGAGTGGAACTTCATACCAACTGAGATTAGAAACCAATCAAATTATTCTTCTTTTAAAGGAGCCGTCTGTAAGAAATGTCCAAAACTGGTACTGCAGTCACTTTCAAAATACTGTTGAGCGGCGTGTACCCTCCCCCCCCTCCCCCCGACCAGAGGTTGCCAGGTAGGCTGCAGAATGCAGCAGGAACGTAGGCTGCCATGGCTGCGATAATTAGAGCCGAGCTGGCAACCTGGATGCCGAAACAATACTGACTTGGTGATTGGGAGATAGGTGGAGGGTGGAGCTTCAGAAACAATACTGACTTGGTGATTGGGAGATAGGTGGAGGGTGGAGCTTCAGAAACAATACTGACTTGGTGATTGGGAGATAGGTGGAGGGTGGAGCTTCAGGCCAAAACAAAAAATGACAACATAAACATCAGTTGAGGGCTGCAACTCCTCTTTTTAAACTGGAATATCCTGGCTTGAGTGCTGTTGTTAGTGACATAAGTATTTGAAATGAACATGATTTTTAAATGTCTGTTGACATATCGAGTCATTTTATGATTTGTTTTATTTTTGCTCTTACATACAGCTCCTTTAAATTTTATCTAAAAAACTGGTTAATTAGTGGCCAAGGCTGTCAACATTACATTTTAGTGCGTAATTTTCCTGGCTTGCTCCCCTGCCTGTCGGTGTTTGTCTGATGTCACCTGTCATGTTGCCTATTAGTTTGTCTAGATACAATGTTGCTTTTTGTGCATGGCTTTTTATTCTGTGTTTAGTGCTTTTGTCTTGTTTGTTTTTGGCCTGTTAGTGTGTTACTGTGTCTTCTGTTATTAATGCTGATGTTACTGTTGCTGCTTCATGTTGTTTCTGTTTTCGTTTGTAGCAATTGTCTGTTGTTGAGCTTATGTTAACCTGTGTGTGTATGTATTTTAGCTTAGTCTCTTACCTTTTAATCTTTATTCTGATGTAGCCTTCTTATTCGGAAATGTTTTATTGATTATATCTTAATAATTTTTCTTTTAGGTTGACTATTTTACACCAGTCCAGGGACAGCAGATGCAAAATAGCCTTTTTGGCTAATTCTGGCATATTTTACATTTGTTTAAATGTATTATGCACAATGCATGCACAATGCATGTATTATGCACAATGCACATTAGTGCATTGTCCCTGATAACTAAACCTTTAAATAAATAATAAATAGACCAAAGATAAGTGTTCACTAGATGTAGCTCTTAGGGTGACAACATGTGACCCAAACTCTCTGGGGCCAAACACCCTTCAGCGTCTTCATGACCTCGCTTGGAGAGACAGACTGAGAAAGTGGAGAACATGTTACATTCTTGTGGGTGGAAGAGAAAACAGGAGAGAAGTCGTGGTGGTGCGGGGGATTAACACCTCAGATGTGTTGGACCGTAGCTTGTTGACATGGAAACAACAGCCGCACAAACCCCCCGCCCTCTGTGCTGTGTTTGCAGCCAGCTGTGAGGATGGCAGGACGTCCCTGGACACATCCACGCTGTCACGACACCAGCTTTCAACACGCTCCCGGTCACCGAGCAGCTCACATTGTGCTGGAGGGTATTTCTGGTCCGGGTGTGAAGCCCGGGAGCGCGTGTTGTTAACGCCAGCACGGGCCAGCAGTTAGCCGTGAACCCGAGACGGCGGCCTCGCTGCCGTGAGCGTCGGGAGCGGCCAGCTGCTGCGTCTGGAGGACGTGCACGCTGCCGCCAGCTGTCGCGGATGCATGCATGCACCAACACCGCCTTCACACGGCGTGCCATTGTTAACAGCTGGCGGCGCTTTAAGAGTTACGGCAGGCACGCAGGGGCCGAGGAGCAGATAACGTGGCTCGTAACCTTGACTGTCACAACTGGGAAGCAAATCAAACAATGTGACGCAAATACCGGCTTGTTTGGCAGCTGATGCACATAAATCTGCAGTAACAGTCTCATGCAGTCTAATGAGATGAAGTTATAGAGAGTTAAGAACAAGCATGACTCTTTTGTTTGGATCTGGAAAGACTGTATGGACTTCAGAGGAAACAATATGAACGATTACCAATATTAATATAAAATGCATTAAAACAGAAAATAAGTTCAGTGTTTGTCAAGAGAGAAAAAGAAAGAAAAACCTAAAGTTGTTTTTGACGAGAACCATCTAAAGAAAATGCAAATCCGGGGAAACTTGACAGGATCTTTCTTCTGTAAACTCCAACCGGAGTTTAACTTTACAAGTTTTTCGGCCCTCTGGGTCTCACGAAGTTGGGTCAAGATCCAAAATCAACAAAGACTTGGATGGCAGGCTAGAATACTGACACGGTGGTTAAAAAAGGTGAGTCAATACGCTCACGCAGGTGTTACAGTTAGACACAGGTGCAGGACGGGGGGGAGGGGCAGTCCTCACACATGGCAGCTGTGGAGTAGTGCCAGGTACACACAGGTGAGGTACACCCACTTCTCAGCGTCTGCAAGTCAATCTGTCCAATTTCTCTCACAGGATGAAGTCTGTCTACAAATCAGCCAATGAAACTGTAACTTGAAATGACGCAACTGCGTCAGAAAAAGGGAAACGTCAAATACATAAAGCTTCATGAGACTCTGAGAAAGAATAAGATTTTGTGGAGTGGAGAACAGAAGTCGAAGTTATACGTGACGCATCTGCAGCCTGGATCACATGACACCACGCTCTCTTTGCAATGCCAACATCCACAGTTGGTGTCTTCCCCCAAATCAGGACTGGGAACACATATTCTCTTGCAAATTATTTCTTTTTAAGCATCTTTAACATTTATTGTAGTTGCACATGCTGGCTGCTACAGAGCAGTTCATTTTCACCTATTGTTTATTTACTGCTCCGCATGCTGATGAAGTACCAGTCTTGACAGTCTTTATGTGCCGTTTTTGACGTCTTACTCAAGATTAAGCAGATCCAGGCCTTAGCGTAGGTCACGGATGTGGAGGATAGGACCCAGGAGACCAGAGTTCCAGAAATCGTGTTTTATTTCAACTTAAAACAAATAAAAGTGCTGCTGGATTGCGAAGAAACCAGAACATGAACAAGACAAAAGTACAAAAACCTGACCTGAAACGTGGAGGAATGAAACAGTACGGACCAGCCGTGAGCAAGGGGAAGAACAGATATACACAGAAGGGTTGATGAGACACAGGTGCAATCAGGGCAGATGGGAACAAGGGAAATCAAGACGTAACTGAAACCCAGACACGGGTTTCAAAATAAAACAGAAACAAAATAACAAAACTGTGACCGCGTGAGATGTGAGGATCTTATAAATCTTATAGATCTTATAGTGCAGTCGGTCTCTGCGGTCAGGACCCAGCGGTAGATTGTTCCACTGCGTCTTCAGCCTGCCAGCCGGTCAGGTTTTCTGACAGCAGAGTGACAGGCTGATTACTTCTACAGCCATTACGTTTCTCTGCAATGCAAATTCAGTTCAATTCAGCTTTATTTATTTAACATCAAATCAAGACAAGTGTCACCTCACTTCAACAAAACATTTCAAGTCGTACCAAATTAGTCCAATTAATACGAAGTCAATAAGATAACATTAACAATTATTGCGTTGCTATGGAGACCAACAGATTGCATCAAGACCTTTCGTGGTTTCGATCCCCCATCCTGAGCAAGCACTGGGCGACTGTGGAAAGAAAAAACTCCGGCAGAACCAGACTCAGGAAGGACGAGCATCTTCCTCGGCCGGTTGGCGGTTGAGAGGATTGAGAGGATAGGAAAGAGGAGAGACAGGAACAACAGATCAGGAGATCATGTTAATGACGAGCCCATTCGCTTCATACTACGTATTAATAACAATATATGAGGAAGTCTAGCATTCTGCTGAGTGATGATGAGTAAAATAAGAAACAATCAGTCCTGTGACTCACTCAGTTACCTGCACATCTAAATCAAGCTATTAGCAACAATCGAGCTCAGGATTAAACTGGAGGTTCAGAGAAATCCAAGTAAACATGCACAAGAAGACAATCGAATATTGAGTGAGGTGCGTTCGACTCCGCGATGCTAGGTGGCGCCACACACACTTCCGGTTCCTTCTTTGTTGTTGGTCTTCTTCTCCTCCTACTGTGTTGATATGCTGGCTTTCGCGGTGTCGTCACTTCCAGTAAGGGGGATCCCGGGGCGGTCACTAGCTCGGCTAAGCGTGGGTTGGATATACATGCAGGAATAACTCGGATTAGGACGCATTATCTGGCTCCAATAGCTCGATCTCAGGAGCTTCAGTTCGGTTCGACTACAGCCCGGCTAAGATGCATCCGTGGCTTTTAAAACTATATCAGTCGGATTAAGGCAACAATTGGATTTTCTGCTCTTTTTACAGTTCAGGTTATAATGTTACAAAAGTCCAACAGTTTATTTTAAATTCTGGGGCGTTTTTTTTAATAACTTAATACCTCCTTAACTTTTAAAACAGGCTGTGCTGTTTCCTCTCACTGCTCTCGCCAGCAGGCTGCTGTTTTAAGTAAATTAGCCTCAGATAAACTTCTTCTCGGTATCGAATACTGCTGCCTGGAAAACCTGCCTCCCGTTTTGGCTGGGAAAAAGACGTATTTTACCCCTCCTTCCTGTCGTCCTCCCACAGTACTTTTCCCGTAAATTTCCCATAAACATTTTATAATCTAATATAAAGCTGGAGGCACAAAAACATGTGTCTGTGTCATCAGTCATTCATTTAAAATAAATAAATTGTGCTTTAAATCCCTTTTGTGTTTTCATTTAAGCTCTGTTATAGGAATTACATACATAGGAATGTCCACAGCATTTCAGTGTCAACAAAAGTAATCAGATACTGACCACATGATGATAGTTTATAGGTCATTGACAGGTAGTTATTTTAGATTTCTTGTAAATCTGTCTTAAAATGTAATACTGGACCTCGGTAGGGCTGGTGGGACGGTGGGGGAAGATTTCCCTTATTTTTAAATCCAAAACTTGGCAGGTGTGCTGTCTGGCCAAAGCTTGTGGACACAACAGCCGAGGTGATATTCATGACTGTTTAAAATATCCTTGAGTGCTTTACATCTACAGTATGAATAATAAAGTTCATTTTGTCCATGGTTTTACAATTTAATTTTCTGATTCTTTTCGTCGGACAAGAATATTTAGGCTTTTTAAATACCTGACAGTGACTCTGATGAAGGCGGAAGTAATCGCCGAAACACGTCAGGTTACGGTAAATAACCTAAATATTCTTGTCCGACGAAAAGATTCGGCAAGTTAAAAAGCACCACGATCGTGTTTCCAGCTACATTTTCATTTAAAAAAGTAGCACTTTAACTTAGTGTCATTTCAAATCCAGAGACATACGTACTCGAACCCTGGACTTTACAAACATGTATGAAGAGGACTGATAAGGGAGGGAGAACTCACGGAGAGACTGATAGGAGGAAGAGAGAAAACAAAGACAGAGGTCTGCCGTGGCCGGGGAGGGGACGGGGAGCAGCCAGGTCCCAGATAGGCTGAGCAGGTCCCATGCCTGCTGTAGGTCGAGTCATGGGGGTGTCGGTTCCCATGCCCCGGGGCCCCCGGGGAGTGCTGGTGGCAGATGTGACGTCTGGGGCCAGACGCCCCTCCCTCCTCCCCGGGCTGGATGCTGATCCCTGAAAACAGGTTGCCCTCCAGGATATCGCCCCGTTGGCTTTACGACAGAGACGATCTCATCAGATGCAGCTCTGGTTTGTTTTAAGATCCCATTTACGTGCAGTACAAACCAAAAGCTTTGACACACCTTCTCATGGGGAAGTGTGTCCAAACTTTTGGTCTGTACTGTACGGAAGAGTATTAGGGCCAGGCAAGAGGAAAAAAATTTGAGAGTGGAAGTTTTTTTTTTATTGTGCACTTCGAGAAAAAAGACGAAATATCAAGCAAAAAGTCGAAATGTCGAGATTGTTGAAATACAGGTTTGAGAAAAAAGTCGAAATTTCGTGAATAAAGTCGAAATTTCGC